>NC_021161.2:33658180-33715373 GCF_000331145.2 Cicer arietinum
AACTGACAAAATCGATTTGGCAATCGATTTGGCAACACAGGAACTCAGCAGAAACTGACCAAATCGATTGGCTCAGTAGAAATCCTTATTTTGAGTTAGATAACAGATTGCTCAATTGATTTATCAATGTCTTGGCTAGTTATGTATTACTTGATGGATTGAGAACTTTATTTTGATTTCATTTTTATTTGGCAAGCATTACATGAACTTTTAGCATATGAGAAATCCTTTTAAGGTGCATGCTTAGTTGAAAGGTTATTTTGTGCATTTAAAACTTAAATGTTATGTGTTATCTGTTAATTTCGGTTGGTGACCCTTTACAACTATTGTGGAAATCTGGGCTCTGCCCTCAGATGAGAGCCAGGACGATCCTGCCAGTTCGTACCCTACGGATGGGAATGCTTGACTGGAGCTATGTAGGAGGATCTCACGGGGCGCGTGGAGATCACTCAGGGTGTATAGTTTTTTGTAGGATGATCAGATTAGGTTGATGTATAGGGACTAGACGTCCTTCTTTTTGGGTTGCAATATTTTTAATTTGGAAAACGGTACCTATACTAATACTGTCTGTTTGACATGTTATTTATGATGGGGTCTATGTACCACCTTTTGAAGTGTAAATACTTTGGTTTCGTATTTTGAGAAACTTTTCCGCTGCTTGTAAATTATAACGACTCAATTATTTATCCAAAGGCTTTTCCTTATTTGTTTTTCTCTGTTTTATTTTAATCTCTTTTGAAAAAAAAAATACCCCTTCGCTCTGAAAATCGGGGTGTTACACTGTCGACAATCACCCAAATTGGGTCAAACATCAAACTTTCGTTGAGTCTTAGGCAATGCTACCACAAAATCCATGGATATACTATCCCATTTCCATAATGATATATCTAATGACCTTAGTAGTGCCCCTGGCTTTTAATGCTCTACCTTGGTAAAATATTTTCTTCAATTGTAAATCTGAATGAAATCTTATTTTAGATTTTGTTCAAAAATATTTGATCATATCTTCTTTTAAATTTGGTCAAAAAATTTCTTCAATTGTAAACCTAGATCAAATCTTATTTAGATTTTCTTCAAAAACATTTGAGCATATCTTCTTTTCAACTTTCCATGGATTCCTCCATAGGGGCACCTCATGGTCTAGTCGTCTTCCTCATTCTAGTCCAACAATCCCCCACACTCCTAGTCCTCATCTCTTTTTTAGCACACCTCTTTGTTCCTTTTTTGCCCAATCCTTGTTATATGTCCCTCTAGATCACTTCTCTCAAGAAATCTCCTCATCCTCGATGTGCTTACTGACCTTCATCTGGATCTCATTTATGGAACTTGCCTTGCATATAATTAAGGCTTGGTTGAAAGTTCCCAAGATCAAACTTTTCTCAAAGGCCATGATAAAGATATCTTATTTTGGCTTTGTCACTATAAGGGTGACGTTGTTGAACCATACCTGATACTCTTCAAATACGTAGTTGAGCTTTGTTGGACATCAAAAAAGTCTTTGATTAAGAATATGAGGAAAATTGGACAACAAAACGAGTTGTCAAGTCATTAAAACATGTGACGAACTTAGGAGGCAAACCTACAATCCACTTATGAGCTACATCTTTCAAAGTCCCAACAACCATTTTGTAGCTCAAGGTGTCATCACCTCCGCTTATAGACATTTGCGTTTGAAATGTCGAGAGGTGACTCTAGTGGTGTCAACCTCAATGACAATACTTTATAGGAGCTCGATCTGGTGCCTCAGCTCCCTTTCTCTAACCTACATATGGTTCCTAAGCTTGCATTCTCGATTCTCCAATTGTTGTCTCAGCAACCTCCCAAACTTGAGCATCTTCTTGATGGTTTTGTTCATCCCCGTTATGTTGTTGTCGGTCCATGTTTTGTTCTTGGAGCTCACATACTACCTCCAATAGATGAGCTAGTAGTGGGTTGTAGTCCTTGTTTAGCATAAAACCAAACGAGGTTTTGGTTGGTCTATGTGTTACCATACGGGTAAAATTGTTGAAAAAAAAAGAACTAGTTCGTTGGAAATTTTACCATAGCCCAAAAGCGGGCGCCAATGTTTATGTATTAAAACTTAAGATACAAATAGTGAGCTATCCTATGATGCTACGTAAGAGGATATCCAAGAATACCTTGAAATAGCTAAGGTAAAAAAACATTATTTAAGATAATATGAATCTAGGCCTTTTTCCTCCTATGTATTTAGGTTTATAGTCCTTATTTATTGACCTGAATAGGCAAGCTAAGCTAGGCATGACTTGAATTGTGGGGATGATCTTGGCATAACTTGAATGGTTGAGCTGAGCTACGCCTGGTCTAGATGGTGAAGTTGAGCTAGGAAATGAACCATCTTAATAAGTAAATCTCGGTTTAAGTTTACCATATCCATTTATGTTCTCACTTTAGCAATCAATACAACTAATCTATATAGGAAATATCTCATATAGTATTTCATTCCTTTTTTTTTTGGCTCCATAAGTAAATCTCGCTTCAGTTTTACTATGCTCTTTTTGATTTCATTAATCTAACGAACCATCTTAATAAAAATTTAAGAATGTAATCATCAAAATAACTATCTAGTGGATATATTAACATTTTACTTTTTTTATGCCAATTTCTACATAGGCTTATATTTTGATGGAGCATATATATGAAAAGTAAATCAATTGAAAGGAAGCTTGTAATTATGGTTGTAGAAAGAGAGGATACATGAGAATAAAATAATGGGATGCACTACAATGTGCAGGGACCCTCGTATTTATATTACTAGGTTAACATAGTAGTAAATAGAATGACAAGTGGGTTGAGCCCTTATAATCAAGACTAAATCATAATAACTTACTATTATAATAATTCTTAACACTCCCTTCAAATTAGAGCATAGATATTAACCATGCGCAACATGTTACAAATGAAATAACTATGCACTCCATTAAATGCCTTTGTAAACATATATGCTAGCTGATCGAGTAATCCTGACATAGGATGTGAATATGATATTTGGTTGAACCTTCTCCTGATGAAGTGACAACTCATCCAAAATATGTCATACACATATCAATTCACAATTCTTACTTTCCATTATATCAATCCACAATTTCATTGCCTTTTGAATCCATTACCACATGGGATCGGTTAAAGCAAGCATTCCTTGCTTGATATTTTCCACCAAGAAAAACTACACAATTGAGAAATCAAATCACTAGTTTTTCTCAAAAAGATGTATAATTGATCTATGAAGCTTGGGAGCACTTCAAGGAGATGTTGAAATTGTGCCCTCATCATGGGTTTGAGAGGTAGACAATTGTCCATACATTCTACAATGAACTCTCATACACTACAAGAATGACAATAGATATTACTGCAAGAGGAGCACTGATGAACTAGAACATAGAATAAGCATATGCTCTTATTGAAGATAGGGAACATAACCACTACCAATGTTCAAGTGATCGATCTCCTTAGAATAAATTCGATAGGTATGAAGTTGATGCATTACCTCATATTGTTTCCTGAGGTAGATGCACTGTTTCAACAAATTAAAAATTTAAATATAAATGTTGTCACACCAAATGCTTCACCTTGTGAAAATTGTGGCATAGTGGGCATATGGTTGTTGAATGCCAAGTCGGAATGTCTGCGAATGGTGGGGTGGGTAATGAGCAAGTTAATTATCTTAACAATCCTAAAAAATGAGGCATTTTCTCCAATAATTACAATCAAGGGTAGAGGTATTATCCAAGTTTTTCCTACAAAAATCATCCCCTTAACCCCATTCCCCAACCAATGGTTAGACCACCTAGTTTCCAATGACCAAGGCCTTTAAACAACCCCGAAAAGTCTAGCTTAGAAAATTTGTTGAAAATTTTTATGCAAACTTAAACCAAACAAAATGACGAGTTTAAAAATCAAAACTAGTCAGTGAATGAAGCACTTAGCCAGTTAGCATCTAAGATAGATTCCATGGCTACACATAATAAGATGTTGGAAACACAAATCACCCGAATGGCTCAACAAGTGACTTCATCCTCTAGATCTCCCGGTGCGTTCCGGGGGTAGCCTAAGCCCAATCCCAAGGGACAATTGAATGTTATCACCATACAAACCACCCATACCATTTCCTCAAAGATTCGCCAAGGCTAAAATTGAGGAGCAATTTAGGAAGTTTGTGGAACTTTTGAAAAAGTTATACATAAACATTTTTCTCACTAAAGCGTTGTCTTATATTTCGTCATATGCTAAGTTTTTGAAAGAAATTTTATCAACCAAAAGAAAACTTGTCGACAATGAGACAGTTCCTTTAATTGAGGAATGTAGTGCCATAATTCAAAATAAATTGCCTCCAAAACTTAAATATCCTGAAAGTTTTTCTATTCCTTGTGTTAATGGTGATATGAGTTTTGAACGTGCTTTGTATGATCTTGGGGCTAGTGTGAGCTCATGCCTTTGTCAGTTTGTAAGAAGCTTTATGTGGGTAAGTTAAAGCCCTCAAACATTTCCTTACAGTAAGTTGATCAATCTATAAAATATCCAGTGGGAATATTAGAGGATGTTCCTATGAAAGTAGGATAGTTGTTTACACCGGCTAATTTTGTGGTGTTGTAAATGGAAGAGCATTCCGAAGTCCCGATTCTTCTTGGGAGATCTTTTCTTGCTACAAAAAAAGTTGTTATTGATGTGAAACATGGGAAGCTTGTCTTTAATGTGGATGATGAGAAGATTAAATATAATTTGTCTAACCTTATGAAAAGCCCTTCTCTTGAAGATTATTGTTGCAAGGTGGATTTAATTGATCATTGTGTTAAGGATTTTCCTTTAGGACCACTCTCCCAAGATGGGTTGGAAGCATGATTGATTGGAAACACAAGTCACGAAGATTTGGCAAAGGAAGTTGATGCATATGTTAAATAGTTGGATGAAAATCCTCATTTTCCAAACTTAAATTTAATGCATTGGCAGCAGAAAATTCAGTACCTCTCCCAAAAAAGGCTCCACAGATAGAACTTAAGTTGATTATGTTCACATTTTATTGAAGATAAATCTTCTTCAAATCTTTACCACATCTTCTTTTCAATTTAGTAAAAGATTTTCTTCAATTATAAATTTGAATCAAATCTTATTTTATATTTTATTCAATTATAAATCTGAATCAAATCTTATTTTTGATTTTCTTCAATTATAAATTTGAATCAAATCTTATTTTAGATTTTCTTCAATTTATAAATCTAAATCATGTCTTAATTTAGATTATCTTCAATATAAATTTGAATCAAATCTTATTTTAGATTGTCTTCAATTTATAAATCTGATCAAATCTTATTTTATATTTTCTTCAATTATAAATTTGAATCAAATCTTATCTTAGATTTTCTTCAAAAACAAGAATCTTCTTTCATACTCTTAGTATCAAAACTCTAAGTATAAAACTAATTTGATTCCAACACAACCCTCCATTGGGTCAACGAGAAAAAGAGGTAACCAATATCCTAATCCTTATGATATTGAATTTAGAAATGAAGAACAACAAGATAGGTATGATATGCTTGCTAAGAGAAGAATTTTACCCACACGTTATGTTGATGAATCTGCACAAGATATTTTGGGTTTGTCTGTGACATTTTCAGTATGTTTGATCAAATGCATTGGACTAATTTTATGACTCTAAAAATATCCACTTTTGCAAAAGTAACTTTAGAATTTCTGAGTTTTGTTGAGCTAGGGGTAGAGATAGTGAAGCAGATAATATCTCATTCAAATTATTTGATAACAAGCATGCCATGGATTTTTTTTGAGTTATGTGTCGTCTACCAATTTCTAAATGAAGGCATTCAAATTATACCCAAGTACTTGAATAGGCATGGATATTTGATTGTGAATTGTGGGGAGAGATTACATGAGAAATTGAATATGTGTATGCCTCCATCTCTTTGCCAAATCTCGTAAGAACTACCATTAGGAATAAAAATAACTGGTTGTTTAATCTTGAAGTCCCACAAAATCTAGTTGGAACCAAGTTAGTTTTCCACTTATTTTTTTTTTATGTTAACAAAAGTATTTTATAATACCAATAAAATTGGATTAATGGCTTCATTAAGTATGCAAAAATTGGAAGAAGAAAATCAGAGGAACGTACTAGAGGAAGTGACCAGAGGAAAATCACTAGAGGAAGTGACCAGAGGAACACAAAGTACACGTATCTGCCTCTAAACATATACCTATGAAGTTTTTAAGCTTCTGAAGGTTACGAAGATTGACTCTAATGTCTAGGTCAGATGTTTGGGTTAATGTTAGGGCCTGAAGACTGGGTCTGATAATAACGTCTGAAGACTGCCTATGAAGAATGTCTCTGAACTAATTATGAAGACTGCCTCTGAAGAATGACTCAGAAACTAAGTTTGAAGAATATTTAAAGAGTCCATTTGAAGCATGCATTTGAAGCCCTTGCATGCCTCTAATCTGCAGAAACTTAACATGCATCTAAAGAGTTCAAATCAAGCTATAATTAACTCTGACGTGATTGTTCAAATCATAAATTCAAAGCTCACAATCCATTGATCAAAATGGTTCGACACACTCCAAAAGCGGCCTTTGATATGCAGCCTCTAATGTTGCACTAACTTTGAAGTTTCAACAAGGTAATTTGCCCAATGCCATTAATTCTTAGTCATGCAATTCTGCCTCTAACTATTATTATTCAAGAAACACAGAATCTCACTACAACAAGAAAGTCAATGCCTCTAATGGAAAGTCAACATTTGAAATTGAAAGAATTAAGTATGAAAAGAAGACTTAGTCAAATCAAAAACTTGTGAAGATCCAAGAATAACCTGAATCCATTACAGTGTAAATCAAGCAAGAGTATTAAAAAATATTCATGTTTTTGAAGACAATCTAAAATAAGATTTGATTCAGATTTATAATTGAATAAAATCTTTGACCAAGTTGAAAAGAAGATGTCACGATTTGAAGAAGATTTGATCAAGATTTATCACAAGTTATGAATTATTTACAAGAAGATTTGATCAAGATTTATCTACAATAAGGTATGAATTATTTATAAGAAGAGTTGATCACAATCTACAAGAAGATATTATAAATAATTGTTTACAAGAAGAAACACTCACAAGAAGATACATTTATTATTTACAAAGATATGATTCATATTTTGCAAGGACAAAGGCGAAACCCTAACCTTTTCCATAAATAGATACTCAAGGCTGAAGAAGAAAATAAGATAACTCACAAGCACAAAATTTCCTAAGTAATTAGCGTTCATAAGGCTAAGATCTAGAAAAACACTTGCTCAAAAGAAATATTTTCTAAGTGTTTTCTACTGTGAGAGTCATTGTTACAATCAACTTGTTAAAAGCAAACCAATTTTTTCCATACTCTTGTAACCCGGCTTGATAATGGCTTTCGTGTTCCTCAATTAGTCTATAGGTTGTTAAATTATGTTGAGAAGACTTGGCATATAAAGTCAAGGTGTTTGTGTTCCTCAAAAATTCTAAAGGTGTCAAGTTATTTTGAGTAGACTGGCTTGTAGGGTCAGGTGTTGTGTAATTTAAGTTTTGAATTAATGGATTAAATCCTTCTAAATAAGGAACTGGACGTAGCTACAAGGTTGGTGGTGAACAAATATATATTCTTGTGTCACTTTAATTCTGCAATTCTTGTTTTACTTCTGCCTCTTATCACTTAACTTGATTGCTACTACTTTTATTCTAAGTAAGTCACCAAACTCATATCAATTTTAAATAAATTAGTAATAAGAATCCAACTTAGTCAAACGCAATTCAACCATTTTCTCGTCTTTGCTCATTCAGAGCCTTGTCGATCAAAGCCATAAGAACTGTTGCACCACCCTTATATTCATCAATGTGATTATCCCTCATCATCTCATCATGAAAAACCAAATTTCAATACATGGAGAGCTAATATACAGACTGAACAAAAGCGCCAAGGCCAAGTGTTCGATGGCTTGAATGCCATGGTGACTACAGTGTAGAACTACCACATCTCCCAAGACCACTTTCTATCACCATCATAATCTTGTGAGCTTTCTTATCCCTTTCTTGACTATTTTAATTTTTACATTGAGGACAATGTCTATTCCAAGTATAGGAGATATGCTTTCTTATTTGCTTAGTTTCTTAGCATGTTAGTTCTAGTTTTTGTTTTAAAATATAAATGAATAAACAAATAATTTATCCTTTCTTGAAAGAAAACTATTTTTGATGTCCTCGATAGGGAACCATGATGTATGTGATGCTATTGTCAAATAGGCAATGAACTCACCTCTTAGAGCCACACTTTTGGTTTGCTAAATTAGCGTATTCTTTGACTGCACATTCTCATTGATCTACCTACTAAATGTGAGTTTTAGACTTATGTAGGGGCTTGTTTTACATCATCAAATATTATGCCCCTTTGTTTGTTTTAAGTGATTATTCATCGACGATTGTGTTCTCTAGAACTTGACTTGCAACAACCTTAAGGCTAAAGAATTTATTTTTCAGACCTTAGAAGAACTTGTTTTGTTTTATACTTTCCACTAGTGTCTCACTTTGATCCTTACATCAATTATATTTCTTGGTTCCGTGATTTATTGATAACAAATTAAAATTAAAAAAAAAACAGAAAGAAAAAGGAAAAGAAATAAATAAAATAAAATAAAAAGAATTTTTGTTAGTCCCGATTTGAAAGGGCACAATAAGGTGCTCTATTTGGAGAAACAAACTAGACTGATGAATGAAGTTTGGGCTGATGAATGACTGTTTGAATGTGTTAAGTTCCAATTACTCAAAAAGCTTACATGTAATCATATGTTTATTTTTCTATAGTCTTTTGAATATTTTTCTCCCCATTTATTGTCTTTTGGCCATGTTACAACCTTGAAAAGTTTTTTGATTCATATATGCTCTCATGATAGAAGTAGTGGATATTTGATTAATAGTCAAGCATATGGTAGGACAGTTTGCATTGGTGAAATTTTGAGTGAATGTCCACTACCTTGAAACACTGAGAGAATTTGAGAGTTGAATATCCTATTGATGAGAATTATGTTTTCTGTAAGACCCATAATTTTAAAGTACCATTTATGTATTTTTGGTGTATTTTGGATTTTGGCTCGGAGGCTTTTTAGCCAAAGTTAATAATATTATGGAGTGTATAGGATCAAAAAGTTATTTTGACCCCGTTTAGAATTACTCGTCGATAAATAAATTTAAATTAAGTGCGGTAAATCCTTTACGGAGAATTTAATGCGTTACGGGTAAAATGGTAATTTAACAAATATCTAGATATTTTGAGACATTTGTTAAGTTATATTTAATATATATATATATGTGTTTGCTTGGAGAGAATAGAAAGAAAGGAAATTAGAAGGAAGGAAAAGGAAAAGAAAAGGTTATATAAAGGAAAGAAGGAAATAAAAAGGAAGGAAAAACAAAGAAAGGAAAAAGGAAGGAAGGAAAATCTGATTTTCCATCTTCTTCCTCTGCTACCCGCGGCCAAATTCCCTCTTTCTCCCATTTTCATTTTCGTCGCTTTCCTTTCTTTAAAACTAGTAACCCAAGGTTGGGTGAGAGTTAGAACAAAGGTTTCGCAACTCCACTCTTCCTCTTTGATTCAAAAACGAAGAAAAACGGTATTTGAGATTCAAACACAAACCCCTCCGTCTCTTCTAGATCCAAGCTTCATTTCGCGAAGAGTTAGAAGGGAAAGTTGCTCACTACCACGCCACACTGGGCGTTAAGAATGGGGAATCTCTTAATGTCTCGGTTACTTAATGTTTGTTTTTGAAAATCGTTTAGTAAATGAGTATTAAGAATGGGGAATCTCTTAATGTCTCGGTTACTTAATATTTTGTTTTAAGAAAAGTCGTTTAAGTTAACTGGGCGTTAAGAATGGGGAATCTCTTAATGTCTCGGTTACTTAATATTTGTTTTTGAAAATCGTTTAAGTTAACTGGGCGTTAAGAATGGGGAATCTCTTAATGTCTCGGTTACTTAATATTTGTTTTTGAAAATCGTTTAAGTTAACTGGGCGTTAAGAATGGGGAATCTCTTAATGTCTCGGTTACTTAATATTTTGTTTTGAAAATCGTTTAAGTTAACTGGGCGTTAAGAATGGGGAATCTCTTAATGTCTCGGTTACTTAATATTTTGTTTTAAGAAAAGTCGTTTAAGTTAACTGGGCGTTAAGAATGGGGAATCTCTTAATGTCTCGGTTACTTAATATTTGTTTTTGAAAATCGTTTAAGTTAACTGGGCGTTAAGAATGGGGAATCTCTTAATGTCCCGGCTACTTAATATTTGTTTTTTTTTTAAATTGTTTCAGTAAATGAGTATTAAGAATGGGGAATCTCTTAATGACTTATTTACTGAATGTTTTGTTTTGAGAATCGTTAAGTTAAATGAGAATTAAGAATGGGGAATCTCTTAATGTCTCGTTTACTTATGTGTGTTTTGGTAAATCGTGCAGACCCGTGATAGGTGGCACCTTGGTAAACGGTACGGGCCCGTGATAGGCAGTACGTTTACGATTTACGTTTGGTAAGTTGTGCAGACCCGGGATAGGTGGCACCTCGGTAAACAGTACGGACCCGTGATAGGTAGTACGTTTACGACTTACGTTCCTGCGGGAATTGCGTTTGTCCGTGAGAGACTGCGCAGGGGTTTGTCCGTGAGAGACTACGCCCTGGTTTAAGTTAGATGAGAATTAAGAATGGGGAATCTCTTAATGTCTCGTTTACTTATGTATGTTTTGGTAAATCGTGCAGACCCGTGATAGGTGGCACCTTGGTAAACGGTACGGGCCCGTGATAGGCAGTACGTTTACGATTTACGTTTGGTAAGTTGTGCAGACCCGGGATAGGTGGCACCTCGGTAAACAGTACGGACCCGTGATAGGTAGTACGTTTACGACTTACGTTCCTGAGGGAATTGTGTTTGTCCGTGAGAGACTGCACAGGTGTTTGTCCGTGAGAGACTACACCCTGTTAAATTGTGAATTGTTGGTTCACTTGGCATGTGTATTAATTGTGTTATGAGTGTTATGTTTTGGAATTTGGTGATTACATGTTTTCTTGCAATACCATTTCAAAACCCATGATGTTGTATTAATTGTGTTAACAATGTTAAGTGTTATGTTTTGGAATTTGGTGATAACATGTTTGCTTGCATTACTATTTCGAAATTAACGATGTTGTAGCGATTGCGTTACCAGTGCTAAGTGTTAGGATTTGAGATTAAGTATGATGTTTATCGAAATCCCATTTGTCGTGGTGATTGTGTGGGAATTGCTAAGTGTGATTGTTCGGATTTGTGTGTAAGTGTTGATTGGTTTTGAAACCCTTTAAAAAGCTGATTTTTGCTATTTTCCCGTTGCTGTCTGATGTGTATTCGAATACAGAAAGCTGTATTCGAATACAGACATGCTGTTTTTTTTGCTGAATGTTGAAACAGCCTTGTATTCGAATACAGAGATGCTGTATTCGAATACAACAATGTTGTTTTGTTAAAAACTTCATTTCTCAACCTTGTTTATGCATGTTTGGCATATGGAAACCCTTTTAAGGTGCATGCTTAGTTGAAAGGTTATTTTGAGCATTTAAAATCTTAATTGCTATGTGTTAACTGTTATTTTTTTGGTTGGTGACCCTTTACAATTATTGTGGAAATCTGGGCTTTGCCCTCAGATGAGAGTCAGGACGGTCCTACCGGTTCGTACCCTACGGACGGGAATGGAGATGGGAACGCTTGACTGCAGTTACGTTAGGAGGATCTCACGGGGCGCGTGGAGATACTCAGGGTGTATAGCTTTTTGGTAGGATGATCAGATTAGGATGATGTATAGGAACTAGGTGTCCTTCTTTTTGGATTGGAGTATTTTTAGTTTGGAAAACTGTACTTATACAAATATTATCAGTTTGATATCATCTTTGGATGGGTTCCATGTACCATTTGATGTTATGTAAATGTTTTGGATTTATAATTGGAGAAACTTTTCCGCTGCGTAAATTATAATGACTCAATTATTTATCCAAAAGCATTTCCTGATTTATTTCTTTGTTCGTTTTTAATTACTTTTAAAAAAAAAAATATACCCTCGCTTTGAAAAACGGGGTGTTACACAATTTAGTACTTTTTTTATTCTAAATTGTATCTTCATTCTTAGCTTAGTCAACAACTATCTTATTCATTAATAATTTTGAATAAGACATTTTTTGATAATATGTTCTTTAGCCAATTCTTTATTTTTGAATCTAATTTGAGCAGTTCTTCTAGATTGATTATGTTCATATTTTGTTAAGATTAAGTTTGTAAATTCTTGAGATTGATATTGTTCTTATTTATTTAAGATTGTTTTCGTCAATTCTTCAGATGAAACTTCCTTCTTATTGCATGCTTAGATCTGGGCAGGAACATAGTGTTGGACAAGTTCTTGAACTTTCACAATTAGAAATATGACTAAGTCCAATTCATTATTTTGTCCTTTGTCAAAATTTGAATCATATATTTGCAGATAATACATGTATCCTCTTTTGAGCGTTTCTTTCTGTAAACAATTCTTGATCGTATCTATAGGACCCATTATCATTTGTCTCGAATATGATAATTTGGCTCATACACCTTAATAAAACAGAGGTAATTAACAATAAATAATAAATTAGAATCACCATCATAACTGAAAACTACATTCATAAATATAGTTTACAACTTGTTTAGTAGATTCATAAAATATTACATCTTGAAAACAACTACGATTGACTAATTACATCATAAAACAAAATATTAAATTATAATTCCACGAGTTTGAAACTGATCTTCTGATGTTAATTTCATGTCTCATGTTCCTCCAGTTGCTAAATAATAATAATAATAATAATAAAGAAAACGAAGAAAAACGGTTTTGAGATCCAAACACAAACCCCTCCGTTTCTTCTAGATCCGAACCTCATTTCTCGAAGAGACAGAAGGGAAAGTTGCTCACCACCACGCTACGGTGCTAGTGAACTAATTTGGAAGCGGCGTTGCGAGCGGAAAATTTACCGGAATTACTCGCGGTACCGGAAACGCGCGTTAAAGCTAACGTTGAGGTAAGGGCTCCTTCCAAACTTCTAGTTTGCATTAGGGACTTATCTGTGGTTGTGTGGGAAGGAATTTGTTAGGGTTTAATGTATCGATTTGGGGAAAAACGAAACTAATGCGTTATGGGTAAAACCTTAGAGTTAGGTTTTGTTTATATTGATGAATGGTTCGTGGTAAATGAATTTGAAGTCATTGTGTAAGATTTTGGGTAAATGAAACTTGTGTGTTTTGAGTAGTGGATTGTGTCGATTTGTGTTCGTTGTTTTTGACATGCTCTTAATTGATATTGATGAAATTTGATATGTGTATGGTTGGATTTGTGAATAAATGAATTGATATGTTTTGATGTGAGAATTTGTTGAGTTTGTGTTGTGTGAAATTTGAAAACCATTAAGTTAAATGAGTATTAAGAATGGGGAATCTCTTAATGTCTCGGTTACTTAATATTTTGTTTTGAAAATCGTTTAAGTTAACTGGGCGTTAAGAATGGGGAATCTCTTAATGTCTCGGTTACTTAATATTTTGTTTTGAAAATTGTTAAGTTAACTGGGCGTTAAGAATGGGGAATCTCTTAATGTCTCGGTTACTTAATATTTGTTTTTTTGAAAATCGTTTAAGTTAACTGGGCGTTAAGAATGGGGAATCTCTTAATGTCTCGGTTACTTAATATTTGTTTTTTTGAAAATCGTTTAAGTTAACTGGGCGTTAAGAATGGGGAATCTCTTAATGTCTCGGTTACTTAATATTTTGTTTTGAAAATCGTTTAAGTTAACTGGGCGTTAAGAATGGGGAATCTCTTAATGTCTCGGTTACTTATTATTTTGTTTGGAAAATTGTTTAAGTTAACTGGGCGTTAAGAATGGGGAATCTCTTAATGTCTCGGTTACTTAATATTTGTTTTTTTGAAAATCGTTTAAGTTAACTGGGCGTTAAGAATGGGGAATCTCTTAATGTCTCGGTTACTTAATATTTGTTTTTGAAAATCGTTTAAGTTAACTGGGCGTTAAGAATGGGGAATCTCTTAATGTCTCGGTTACTTATTATTTTGTTTGGAAAATTGTTTAAGTTAACTGGGCGTTAAGAATGGGGAATCTCTTAATGTCTCGGTTACTTAATATTTTGTTTTGAAAATTGTTAAGTTAACTGGGCGTTAAGAATGGGGAATCTCTTAATGTCTCGGTTACTTAATATTTTGTTTTGAAAATTGTTAAGTTAACTGGGCGTTAAGAATGGGGAATCTCTTAATGTCTCGGTTACTTAATATTTTGTTTTGAAAATCGTTTAAGTTAACTGGGCGTTAAGAATGGGGAATCTCTTAATGTCTCGGTTACTTAATATTTTGTTTTGAAAATCGTTTAAGTTAACTGGGCGTTAAGAATGGGGAATCTCTTAATGTCTCGGTTACTTAATATTTTGTTTTGAAAATCGTTTAAGTTAACTGGGCGTTAAGAATGGGGAATCTCTTAATGTCTCGGTTACTTAATATTTTGTTTTGAAAATTGTTAAGTTAACTGGGCGTTAAGAATGGGGAATCTCTTAATGTCTCGGTTACTTAATATTTGTTTTTGAAAATCGTTTAAGTTAATTGGGCGTTAAGAATGGGGAATCTCTTAATGTCTCGGTTACTTAATATTTGTTTTTGAAAATCGTTTAAGTTAATTGGGCGTTAAGAATGGGGAATCTCTTAATGTCTCGGTTACTTAATATTTTGTTTTGAAAATTGTTAAGTTAACTGGGCGTTAAGAATGGGGAATCTCTTAATGTCTCGGTTACTTAATATTTTGTTTTGAAAATTGTTAAGTTAACTGGGCGTTAAGAATGGGGAATCTCTTAATGTCTCGGTTACTTAATATTTTGTTTTGAAAATTGTTAAGTTAACTGGGCGTTAAGAATGGGGAATCTCTTAATGTCTCGGTTACTTAATATTTTGTTTTGAAAATTGTTAAGTTAACTGGGCGTTAAGAATGGGGAATCTCTTAATGTCTCGGTTACTTAATATTTTGTTTTGAAAATTGTTAAGTTAACTGGGCGTTAAGAATGGGGAATCTCTTAATGTCTCGGTTACTTAATATTTGTTTTTTTGAAAATCGTTTAAGTTAACTGGGCGTTAAGAATGGGGAATCTCTTAATGTCTCGGTTACTTAATATTTGTTTTTTTGAAAATCGTTTAAGTTAACTGGGCGTTAAGAATGGGGAATCTCTTAATGTCTCGGTTACTTAATATTTGTTTTTGAAAATCGTTTAAGTTAACTGGGCGTTAAGAATGGGGAATCTCTTAATGTCTCGGTTACTTAATATTTGTTTTTTTGAAAATCGTTTAAGTTAACTGGGCGTTAAGAATGGGGAATCTCTTAATGTCTCGGTTACTTAATATTTGTTTTTTTGAAAATCGTTTAAGTTAACTGGGCGTTAAGAATGGGGAATCTCTTAATGTCTCGGTTACTTAATATTTGTTTTTGAAAATCGTTTAAGTTAACTGGGCGTTAAGAATGGGGAATCTCTTAATGTCTCGGTTACTTAATATTTGTTTTTTTGAAAATCGTTTAAGTTAACTGGGCGTTAAGAATGGGGAATCTCTTAATGTCTCGGTTACTTAATATTTGTTTTTTGATAATTGTTTAAGTTAACTGGGCGTTAAGAATGGGGAATCTCTTAATGTCTCGTTTACTTATGTGTGCTTTGGTAAATCGTGCTGACCCGGGATGGGTGGCACCTTGGTAAACGGTACGGGTCCGTGATAGACAGTACGTTTACGATTTACGTTTGGTAAGTTGTGCTGACCCGGGATAGGTGGCACCTCGGTAAACAGTACTGACCCGTGATAGGTGGTACGTTTACGACTTACGTTCCTGAGGGAATTGTGTTTGTCCGTGAGAGACTGCACAGGGGTTTGTCCGTGAGAGACTACGCCCTGGTTTAAGTTAGATGAGAATTAAGAATGGGGAATCTCTTAATGTCTCGTTTACTTATGTGTGCTTTGGTAAATCGTGCTGACCCGGGATGGGTGGCACCTTGGTAAACGGTACGGGTCCGTGATAGGCAGTACGTTTACGATTTACGTTTGGTAAGTTGTGCTGACCCGGGATAGGTGGCACCTCGGTAAACAGTACTGACCCGTGATAGGTGGTACGTTTACGACTTACGTTCCTGAGGGAATTGTGTTTGTCCGTGAGAGACTGCACAGGGGTTTGTCCGTGAGAGACTACGCCCTGGTTTAAGTTAGATGAGAATTAAGAACGGGGAATCTCTTAATGTCTCGTTTACTTATGTGTGTTTTGGTAAATCGTGCTGACCCGCGATAGGTGGCACCTTGGTAAACGGTACGGGTCCGTGATAGACAGTACGTTTACGATTTACGTTTGGTAAGTTGTGCTGACCCGGGATAGGTGGCACCTCGGTAAACAGTACTGACCCGTGATAGGTGGTACGTTTACGACTTACGTTCCTGAGGGAATTGTGTTTGTCCGTGAGAGACTGCACAGGTGTTTGTCCGTGAGAGACTACACCCTGTTAAATTGTGAATTGTTGGTTCATTTGGTATGTGTAGTAATTGTGTTATAAGTGTTATGTTTTGGAATTTGGTGATAACATGTTGGATTGCAATACCATTTTGAATCCCATGATGTTGTATTAATTGTGTTATAAATGTTAAGTGTTATGTTTTGGAATTTGGTGATAACATGTTGGATTGCTATACCATTTTGAAACCCATGATGTTGTATTAATTGTGTTATAAATGTTAAGTGTTATGTTTTGGAATTTGGTGATAACATGTTGGATTGCTATACCATTTTGAAACCCATGATGTTGTATTAATTGTGTTATAAATGTTAAGTGTTATGTTTTGGAATTTGGTGATAACATGTTGGATTGCTATACCATTTTGAAACCCATGATGTTGTATTAATTGTGTTATAAATGTTAAGTGTTATGTTTTGGAATTTGGTGATAACATGTTGGATTGCAATACCATTTTGAATCCCATGATGTTGTATTAATTGTGTTATAAATGTTAAGTGTTATGTTTTGGAATTTGGTGATAACATGTTGGATTGCTATACCATTTTGAAACCCATGATGTTGTATTAATTGTGTTATAAATGTTAAGTGTTATGTTTTGGAATTTGGTGATAACATGTTGGATTGCTATACCATTTTGAAACCCATGATGTTGTATTAATTGTGTTATAAATGTTAAGTGTTATGTTTTGGAATTTGGTGATAACATGTTGGATTGCTATACCATTTTGAAACCCATGATGTTGTATTAATTGTGTTATAAATGTTAAGTGTTATGTTTTGGAATTTGGTGATAACATGTTGGATTGCTATACCATTTTGAAACCCATGATGTTGTATTGATTGTGTTATAAATGTTAAGTGTTATGTTTTGGAATTTGGTGATAACATGTTGGATTGCTATACCATTTTGAAACCCATGATGTTGTATTAATTGTGTTATAAATGTTAAGTGTTATGTTTTGGAATTTGGTGATAACATGTTTGCTTGCAATACTATTTCGAAACTAATGATGTTGTAGCGATTGCGTTATCAGTGCTAAGTGTTAGGATTTGAGATTATGTATGAATGTGATTGAGTTAGTTATGAATTTTTGGAAAAATGATGAGGGAAATCGATTTCCCAATCGATTGGATGAGTTGCAGGAAGTTCACCATTTTGACCTAATCGATTTGCCAATCGATTGTATAAATATATCTTTCAAAATCTTTTAAGAAATCGATTTGGAAATCGATTGGCAGAGAGGCAGGAACTCAGCAAAACTGCCGAAATCGATTTGGAAATCGATTTGGCAACCCAGGGACTCATCAGAACTGACAAAATCGACTTAGAAATCGATTTGGTCATGCAGAAACTCAGCAGAACTGACCAAATCGATTTGGCAATCGATTGGCTCAGCAAAAGTCCTTATTTTGAGTTAGATAATCGATTGCTCAATTGATTTATCAATGCTTTGGTCAGTTATGTATTACTTGATGGATTGAGAACTTTATTTTGAGTTCATTGTTAATTGGCAAGCATTGTATGAACTTTTAGCATATGGAAAATCCTTTTAAGGTGCATGCTTAGTTGAAAGGTTATTTTGTGCATTTAAAACTTAAATGTTATGTGTTATCTGTTAATTTCGGTTGGTGACCCTTTACAATTATTGTGGAAATCTGGGCTTTGCCCTCAGATGAGAGTCAGGACGATCCTACCGGTTCGTACCCTACGGACGGGAATGGAGATGGGAACGCTTGACTGCAGCTACGTTAGGAGGATCTCATGGGGCGCGTGGAGATCACTCAGGGTGTTTAGTTGTTTTGTAAAATGATCAGACTAGGTTGTCACAGAGGGAACGGATGTCTTTCTTTTGGGGTTGCGTTTATTTTAAACCGGAAGACTGTACTGTTACTATTATTGTCAGTACGACACCTTAGTTGAATGGGTTCCTTGTATCTTCTGGTTGTTGTTTAAATACTTTGGATGTATGTATTTGAGAAACTTTTTCCGCTGCTTGTAAATTTTAAAGACTCAATTATTTATCCAAAGGCATTTCCTGATTTAATTCTCTGTTTTATTTTAATTCCTTTTGAAAAAAAAAAATACACCCTCGCTTTGAAAAAACGGGGTGTTACATTTTCAGAGGAGCCTAAGTCACTAATTTGGAACTGAAGTTGGTTATCCCTTTGCTTATTGGAATTTGCTTATTGTCTGAAAAAACCAAACCATAAAAAATAATATATGGATTTAGATTTATAACCAAATCCATTATTTGGTTTAAAAGCGGTTATAAAACCAACTGTAAAATTGGTTATGGTTAAATAAGCGGTTTATAATTAAGCAACCAGTTTTGAAAAATTTAATTTTAAAATCGATTTATTTTCTTTCAAAATTAGTTAAAGTTTGATTATTTTTTAATATTTATTTTTAAAAAAATCATTTATTTAAAAGAATGATTTTTTCGATAATTGTTTTTTAAAAAAAAATTCTCATCAAATTTTTTGAGAAAAAATTCGATTTAAAATTTTTCTAAAAAAATTTTTTTTTATTTTTTTCTGATACTTTTTTGAAAAAAATAAATTTCAAAATTTTTTCAAGAAATAAAATCTCAAAGTTAACAAAATATTGGCAGTGGATAAAAACCAAATCCAAATATAAAACATAAGTGGTTATCCAACCGGTTTATAAATAAACTGTATTATAACCATATATTTTAACCGGATATTTAAAATAGATTTGGATCCGGTTTTGAATTTGCCCTTATAACCGGATATTTTGCACAGCCATACTATGAAGGCACCTCGTGCTATAAAAAGGTATGAAAATACTCAGTTTTGGACATAGATTCCTACTCACAATCGCTTGTTATCCTTGCTTTTGTTCTTGTAATTTTTTTTAGCAAATTTCTAGTTTCAATAATACTTAGTTTTCTATTTCAACTTTTTTATTTTATTCTGTTATTTTATTCTGTTATTTTATATTTCCAATGTTTAATATTTAAGCTTTAATTCTACTATGATCATGTGTGAGTAGATTTTCCTTGTCTTGAGATTGTAGGATTTTCAATGATGGATCTCAAACAATTGCTATTTCATCATGTTAAGGTATTGATCTTTTATTTCAATCTTAGTAATAATCATGTTCGTACTTGGATATCAAGTAATATATTGAAATGTGATTTTGATATCTAACCCATAATATTGGATAAGAGAATCAAATCATGAAAATAGATTTTGGTTATCTTGACATCATGAAAGATATCTTCTCTTAAAGGATTTTGCTAATACATCAATCATGAAAATATGTTGGTTATTAGTTTAAAACTAGAATATAACCCGCGCGCTGCGCGGGTGTAATTTGTAAAATTTTCTTTAAATGTAAATTTTTTAAATAGTTTAAAGGTGATTTTTATGGTGTATAAATGTTCTAATATGATCAAAAGAAAATTTTAATATTTATAAGTTTCTTAATTTATAAGAATATTGGTTGTATAACAGAAGAATAAATGGAATGGAAACAATTGAAAAGTTTGTAATAAAATGAGTGATTTTCACTCTAAAATATATGATTAAAAAAATATGAGTGATTGTTTGTATATACAATTAAAAAGATTAAAATAAGATATGAGTGATGTTCACTCTAAAAATATTATTAAAAAAAGATAAATGATTGTTTGTATATATATTGTTTTGTTTTAAACATTCAATCGTTAAAGAATATTTTTTTCCTATAAAAAAAATAGAATATATAGTTTGCAAGCATTGATTTGAGATATATTTGTAAGCATTGATTTATATATGATTATTATTTTTATTTTTGTTTTACTTTTTATCTTGATTACTATTTTTTTTTTTTTTTTGACTAATTGAAAGAACTACTATATCTTATATTTTATGTTTCATGTCTCATTTCTACTTAAACTTTCCATAACTAATTCTTATTTAGAGGTGTTATGTCACATGTTTTCTTCATTTGATTGTTTGTGCATAAGTTTAATTATTGATTTTTAATATGTGATGATTATGTTTTTATATATTTTGTGGTAATTTATGGTTGCTTCATTTTAATTATTAAAATATACTTAAAATATTGTGATGTATTTATATGCAATGGATTAAAAAAAAGTAAATGACAATAAAATTAAGTTTGTAATGAGAGTTATATTTTTTATTGTTGGTTTTTTTAATTATAAAGATATACACAAAAATTAGTAGAATGAGAATAAAAAATGAATGAATTCTAGAGGTATCACATCATACTGTTGAATGATGTGGCAAAACTAATGTTACATGACATATAAAGATGTGATGTGTCAACATAATATTTTAAGAGTTTGTTTTAATATATTAAAAGATAAAAGACAATAGATTGTCACCAATAATGATGTATGAGCAACGGATGTTGATTAACTAATATTGATTGTAATTTAATTTGTAACTCATGGCACATGAATAATTATACATGATATTATATGCAAAATAGTAATAATAATAATAATCATAATAATCATAATAATAATAATAATAATAATAATAAATTGGGTGTTAAAGAAAATTGAAAGTGAAATAATGAGGATGGACGAGGGAGGTTGAAAGAGTATCTTTTAGATGATGTGCCAAATGAGATTTTTGTTGAGGTGACAATTTTTGAATGAAATAGAAAAATATTGGATGATATGTTACAATAGTATGTGAGTCTATTTTAATATATTACTAGATACTAACTCGCGCCTTGCATGGGTGTGTGTGTGTGTGTGTGTCTATATATGTATATATATATATATATATATATATATTAATTTAAATGGATTTAGAAAAAAGTTAATATGAAATTTTATGTCTCAATTGTCCAATGATCCACAATTTAGTAGTTATATCAATAATATATATACAATTATACCAATGTAATATATATAAGAGAAATACCATTAGACGAATGCCTTAAAATAAATGAAGTAGCATATTAATATTGAGATTGATGGTAAAGTCAAATGCTGAAGTAATGTATTTGATAATTGAAATTAAGAGGTAGACTTAATTGATATACAATTGAGATACAAAATATATTACTTTATTGTTGAAACTATAAATGATTAAAGTGAAATAGTTGGAAATACATTCATCTTGTATTTCTGATTTTCAGTTTTTCATTATTTTTTGGATTGGTCAATTTCATTACACCCCCTTATGTTTTTCTTTTGGTTTATTCTTTTTGGTTCTCCTTAAGGTATGTAGAGGATGTAATATGCTTGACCACAATTTTTTTTTTTTTTTTTGTAACTGTCGTCTTGTTGTCTCTTCATCTGATGATGATATATGAACGCTTATATTTTTATTGTTATGCTGTACCTTGATTTTTCGTTTGGATAATGGATTATCATCTTTCTCCTTACCATTATTCTCATATGCATACTTCACTTCTTACATTTTTGTTTTATATCCCCTTCGTTATTTGACCTGGACTTTTTTGGTTGCAGTGAGTTGGGTTCCTAGTTATTGGAAGGGAATAAAATACCATTAATTGTTCATAAAAATGTGTGTTTTTTAAATTGTGTAAATGTTATACATGTTTGATGTGGGTACTATTTGTAAGATCGAGGAAAATGTTGGTCGGAACAAAAGTTCTTGTGATCGTGAATGTTTGCGATCCTTCTTTCAAGTTCATATCTGACAATCTTATTTCAAAGATGAGCTCGAGATTACACAGATTTTGTAGAGTGAATTATCTGTCTATGTTGTCCCATTTCTCCAAAAACTAAGTTGTTGTTGAGTTGAGGAGTTTTGGAGATTCTCAAACATAGTGAATGTTGTTTTTTCCATTTCATTTGACACTCTCAATTGAATCTTGAACCTATAAAAAATCAACTTATGTCATAACTATGAGTTAAAAAAAATGAAGGTGAAGAAAGTAAAATTTTATGTGATACCTTAGTGCAATGTAATTTGATGTCATGTCACATGAGGGACAATTGTATTGTTGGCCTTGTTGAGTTAATTTTGTGAGACAGTTTTAACATCCAATGTAATTCCATCCAAATTTGTAATCAATGTTATTGATGGTTGCACAGATTGTAAATACTATTTCATGTATTTTCGGTAAATTATATATAAACTGTTTAAATTATATATTTTTGGTAAATTATATGTAAATTGTTGAAATTATATAAATTTTATATTCTATAGATGTAAACATTTGACCCATGTAAAATATTTGGAATTTGAAGAGGTAGAAAAAATATAATTCAATTTTATTTAAATTTTTTAATAATTATAAAAAGTAAAATTTAATTTGATAATTATTATAAAAAAAATTAACATTGTTTTTATTTATTTAATTAAAATAATCATTACTTAAATTAACAATTAATGAAACTAAAATAAATAATTTAATTAAAATAATAATTACTTAAATTAATAATTAATAAAACTTAAATTAATTATTTAATTAAATAAATAATAAAATATATATTCATTATTATGAAAGATGTTAACAAAAAAAATAATGTTTGACCTTATCTCAGATTTAAAAATTATAACTACCCACCCTCTAATACGTGTAGAGGCAATTGTTATTTAATCAAACTTCATATATTTGTACCTACTAAATAGCACTATTAGATAAAAAGTTCAACATTAAACATTTTGAAACATTAAAATATCTTTTGGATTTTGAAGTGGATATTTCCTTATCCAAAGATTAGGGTTGTTGGCTTCTAAACCAACTTTCACATCCATGAATTTTGTTTAAAGCTTTGTTTAAAATTTTGACAATCCTTTTTTGAATCAGTTGGTTTTTGAACACAAATAGATAGATTATTTTATCTATAAATCTTAGACTTGACATATATATATGATAAATTATATTTGCGGTCTCTTAACTTAATTTCAGTTAATGTTTTAGTTCTTTATCTTTTTTTTTCCTCGAGTTGGTCCTTTATTTTAATTTTAAGTGATAATTTCACATTTTATGTTTTAAAATGTCAATAATGTTGTACTTTTTTTTTACAAATATTTAAAAATAAAGGTCACACATTATAACAGAAGCTTATAATGACAAAATTAAAAATTGTAGGTATAGACAATCTATCCCCACAGATAAATTAGTTTTTGTGTGGTATAGGTGTCTTATACCTTCAGTGACATAAATTTGTCACTAATTGTTATAGTTACACACTTAAATCTGTGTCTATAGACATCAAAATTGAAAAATATATATTTTTTAAAGGAGCCAAAATCTTAATTGTTTGTGAAAATAAAATTGTACAAAACTTTCACGATTTAAGTCAAAAAAATTTTAAGGGAGGCAAAATCCTAATTTTTTTAATGCACCCAATTTCAATAGAGCCAAAATCTTAATTTTTTCAATGGAGGTAAAAAAATTCAATTGAGATAAAATCCAAATTTTTTCAATGGAGCCAAAAACAAATTTTAATGGAGCCAAAATAAAAATTAATAGAGCCAAAACCTAAATCAGTACCAAGTACCAACTAACCCTTTCTCATCAAAACACCTAAAACCCAAAACTGTTGTTCTCTTTCACCCAATCTGAGCCCCAATCGGACCCCTAACCTCTGAGTCATGAATCCTAATCGGTGTCTTCTCCTTCTCGTCGTCAATCAACCAGTTGCACTCGCCGTCGAACCAGTCGCGCCGTCGAACCAGTTGCACCGTCAAACCAGTCGCACCGTCGAACCCGAGCTGCACTCACCTACGAACCCGTCGCACCGTCGAACCAGTCGCACCGTCGAACCCGAGCTGCACTCGCCGTCGAACCCGTCGCACCGTCGAACCTTCGTTCTCACCGCCGTTGCACCGTCGTTCTCACCGTTCTCGCACCACCGGTAATTTCTCGAACCACCATTTTGTACTGTTTTGAACCATTCTGTACTGTTTTGAATTTCGCACTACCTGAACCTGTGGTGAGAATGTTCTGTTCTATTCTGTTCTGAATGTTCTGTTCTGTTCTAAACTCGTTGAGAATGTTCTGTTCTGAACCTGTGGTGTTGTATTGTTCTGTTCTGAGAATGTTCTGATGTTCTTGTTGATAACCTGTGATGTTGTTGTTGATGACCTGTTCTGTTATGAGAATGTTCTGATGTTGTTGTTGATAACCTGTGATGTTGTTTAAACATGTGATGTTGTTGTTGATGACCTGTTCTGTTATGAGAATGTTCTGTTATGTTCTGATATTGTTGTTGATGACCTAACCTCTTGTTGTTGATGACCTGATGTTGTTGTTTAATACCATGTTCTTGACAAATTTTTTGTTCATTATAAAAAAAAAAAAAAGAAATTTTTTGACCCTTTTATGTTGAATACCATGATCTGATGTTGTTGTTGAATACCATGTTCTTCATTTGAATTTTCAGATTGTTATTTTGTAGGACTTGCATCATCCATTTTCAGTTAATTTTTCCAAATGGCTTATAGAGAATGGATGTGTGATCCATAAAAAAAAAGTGAAGAATTTATTCGAGGAGTTAATGAATTTCTTGAATTTGCTTTTCAAAATTCACAAATCAATGGAAAAATAATGTGCCTTTGTACAAAATGTGCCAATTGCCACTCTTATTCTCGTGTATGTGTTTATGAACACTTAACAGATCCACACCATGGATTTCTTAGAGGCTATAGACAATGGATATATCATGGTGAAAAACCTAGAACTTCAAGTAGCGCTACTAAACAAAATGTAGAAATGGAGCATGACATGGATAGATTAGTTCATGATGTATTTGGAATTCATTCTACAGAAGAGCCAATTTGTGGTGAAGGTGAAAGAATTCCTGAAGTTAGAGAAAACTCTAAATTTTACGAATTTGTAAAGGAGAATGAGCAAATGCTTTACCCCCAACTGTAAGAAGTATAGCAAGCTATCATTTATGGTACATTTGTATCATTTAAAGTGTCTTCATGGGTGGAGTGACAAGTCATTCTCCATGTTGCTTGATTTACTAAGAGATGCTTTACCAGAAGAAAATGTTTTGCCAAAGTCATATTATGAAACTAAAAAGATTGTTTCAGGATTAGGTTTGGGGTATGAGAAGATCCATGCTTGTCCCAATGATTGCATATTATATTGGGATAAATATGCCAAATATGAAGTATGTCCAAAGTGTAGTACGTCAAGGTGGAAAACAACAAATGAAGACGTACAAGGTAATGGAATGGAGACTTCTGAGAGGCGAAAGAAGATACCAGCAAAGATCCTTCGATGGTTTCCATTGAAACCAAGGTTGCAAAGGTTATACATGTCCTCCAAAGTTGCAGAATCAATGAGATGGCACCATGAGAGTAGATTGAATGATGGTTCTCTTAGGCATCCAGCTGATTCCCTTGCTTGGAAGAATTTTGACGCTCGATATCCAACATTTTCGTTAGATCCTCGTAATGTTCGATTAGGAGTGGCTTCAGATGGTTTCAATCCTTTCAAGACTATGAGTATTACTCATAGCACTTGGCCTATCATTCTAATTCCTTACAATCTTCCTCCTTGGATGTGCATGAAACAACCATACTTCATGTTATCACTATTAATTTCGGGTCCAAAAGATCCTGGAAATAACATTGACATTTATCTGCAACCTTTAGTACAAGAGTTGCAAGAGTTATGGGATGATGGAATTGAAACATTTGATGCCTATAAGAAAGAGACATTTCAACTCCGTGCAGCTATGATGTGGACTATTAATGACTTTCCAGCGTATGCTAACTTGTCTGGATAGAGTACTAAAGGTCAATATGCATGTCCATGTTGTGGTATTGAAACTACCTCACAGTGGTTACGTCATGGTAAAAAAAATTGCTACATGGGTCATCGTCGTTGGTTATCTCCCAAACATAAATGGAGATTGAATAGTAGGGATTTTGATGGAACACGAGAGCTAAGGATCCCTCCTAAAAGACTTGATGGGACTGATATTTTAAGACAAATAGATGAATGTAGAGAAAAATGTCTAGCAAATGGAGCACAACCTTGGAAAAATAAGAGCATTTTCTTCACATTGCCTTATTGGCAATATAATGTATTGCGTCATAATCTTGATGTGATGCACATTGAAAAGAACGTATGTGACAACATTATTGGTACATTGTTAAACCAAGAGGGAAAATCCAAAGATAATTATAAGGCACGAGCTGATCTTGTAGATATGGGCATAAGAAGTATGCTCCATCCTCAACCAAGTCCTAATATAACTACAACGCGTTTGCCTAGAGCATGCTATCAAATTACTAACAAAGAAAAGGAATCTCTCCTAAGCATTCTCAAGAATGTAAAAACTCCAGATGAATGCTCATCAAACATCCCATGTTGTGTGCATGTCAAGCAACACAAGATGTTTGGATTAAAAAGTTACGATTGTCATGTTTTGATGCAAGAGCTTCTTCCAGTAGCATTACGAGGTTCATTGCCAGATAAAGTCACTTCAGTGTTAGTAGATCTTTGCAATTTCTTCAAGCAAATTTGTTCTAAGGTACTTAATGTGGAATTTCTATCACAATTGGAGTCTCAAATAGTTATCACACTTTTTCAGTTGGAAACAATTTTTCCTCCTTCATTTTTTACTATTATGATGCATTTGGTAATTCATTTGGCACACGAAGCCCAAGTTGTTGGACCGGTACAATATCGATGGATGTATCCGATTGAGAGGTATGTATGTTTATAAAAATTGGTTTAATTAAAAGTGTTAAACAAGTTTTTTTGGATGTTGGAAACATAAATATTTTAAATTTTCTTCACTTTCAGGTTTCTTCTTACTCTTAAGTCCTTTGTACGTAATAGAGCCCATCCAGAAGGATCAATTGCAGAGGGATTTTTGGCCAATGAATGTTTGACGTTTTGTTCGCAATATCTATCTGGGGTAGAAACTAGGTTCAATAGACCTAACAGAAATGACGATGAAGTCTCTGAAAGGCCATTAGGGATAAAGAAACAACAAAAGTTACGATTAGGGAAGAGGAAGAAAGTGAGTAGAACTAAACTTGACAAGAAAGACTTAGCACAGGCACATAGATATGTATTTTCTAATTGTGATGCAGTTGCTCCATTTATAGAGTAAGTCACATATCATATTTCAATTTTATACAATTGAAATTTTTATTACATTTTTTTTAACTCTATTATTGTTACTTTTAGAGAACACATTTTACATCTTAAGAGACAGTGTCGACCGCGACGATTGACACAGCTTGAAATTGACAAGCAACATGGTAAAAAATTTATTGAGTGGTTTAAACTCAGGGTGAGCATATAATAATTTAATTATTTAAATTTTACTGATTGTTTTTATATATAAACTTACTATATTTCATGAAATATTTTAGATCCAGCGTATGGATGAACAAAAGAGCTCAGAAGTTACTCATGAACTTAGATGGTTATCCCGTGGACCATCTGAGGTAGTAAGAAGATACACAGGTTATGCGATTAATGGTTTTAGATTCCACACAAAGAAGAGAGAGAGATTTTTGAAAACACAAAATAGTGGAGTTGTTGTAAAGACAAAGACCTCAACAGATGAAATTAATTACTATGGGGCAATAACTGATATACTGCTGTTGGATTATTCTGAAAAGTACAAGTTTGTGTTATTTAAATGTGATTGGGTTGATATTAATAAAGGTATCAAGAAAGATAAGTTTGGTATGACGCTTGTCAATTTCAAATTTTTAAAACATACTGGGAAAAATATTTGTGATGACCCATTTGTGTTTGCATCACAAGCTAAAAAGGTGTTTTATATATATGATGAGAGAAACAAGGATTGGCTTGTTGTTCTCAATGCAAAAGTTAGAGATATCTATGATATGGGTGATGAGGAATCTAATGAAATTGAAGAAATTCATGGGCAACTAATGGGCGATACAAGTGAAGCTACTCAAAATGTTAATGATTTGGTTAGGCTTCAAGTTGAAGACGATAATGATTTTTTTGAAGTTGTTGATGTTGATAATATGGATGATGATGAAGATAATGAAGATGATGAGGAAGACGAATGAAGTGTGTTCTAATTGTGCATGATTTTATACATTATGTTTTTATTATACTTTTAGATTTGTCTATGTTTTTCTTATACTTTTAGATTTGTCTATGTTTTTTGACTTTTGTCCAAGTTACTCATTTATAATTTTGTGTTAGAGAAGCAATGGCTCGAAGAAGAAAGTTAAATATTCGACATCGAGCAAGTGGTAATGAAGGAATTCAGTCTACTTCTAATAATACAAACTCAACCAATGTAGAAGGAAGTAATGTTGCAGAAACTCGTTCTAGTCCTTGTCATGCGGAAGGTGTCATACACGAGTCTGTAGAATCTCACTCAATTCCCTCTGATATAGAAGTTAAAGAAAAACAAATTGAAAAAGGTATTAATTATATATTCTTTGTTTTGAAGTTTTATTTATATTGTTTTTATTATGACTTATATGCACACATAGTGTTATTGTCCTTTTGTTTTGTTTGTAGAATGTTAGATGTATGGGGAATGGAAGATGGTGATTTAATAATCGTTAATTTGGACAAATATGGTCGACCCATTGGCGAGGAAGGGACAACTCTAACTCGTTTCATTGGTAGCGTAGCTAGAAGGTATCAATATGCTCCTATCGACTACAAGTCATGGAAAGTCATGCCAAATGATTACAAAGAAGAAATGTTGAAATTAATAGAGGTATTATGATTATTCATTGAACTAATAGAACATATTTTTTTAAGAAGTCAATTGAGATGTACAATTAACATGTTTCTTAGTTTTTGTGCTCTAACATGTTTGATGTACAATGATGATGTTAGGAATATTTGATGGATTAACAATTTATAATCATACTTATAGTTTAAGAACATAGATGTTTAGCACACTCAAACTACATCATAACATGTTGATAACTGTAAGAATACATTTAACTAATATAACATGTTTCTTTAACATCTCTTATCATGTAGAGTAAATTTGAGTTTGTTCCTCCAATAAATGACTTAACAAGAGAAATGTTAAAATCTGAACTGAATGAGAAATGGAGGCAATGGAAGGGTGATCTAAAGTCAATGGCATATGACCCTACTAAAACAGAAGAAGAAGTTGCATCTCTTGTACCAGATGATAGGGTTGACCCTAATCAATATCATGGTTTGGTCCATCATTGGTTTTCTGATGAAGGACAAGTAAGTTGTATATATTATGAGTAATATATTAAAGAGTTTATTATTTAGACTAATATTTTATATCAATTGCAGAAAATAAGTAAAATTAATAGGCAAAATCGTGCTAAGTTTGAAGATGTTCATTGTATGGGTTCAAAAAGTCTCCTAAAGTTTATTGATGAGAAGGTTTATTTCTATTTCTATTTTTATGGCTTTAATTTAAATTAAAAATGAAATGCATTTAACTTATTTGTTTGGTTGTAGATAAAAATGGGCAAAGGAGTGTTGCCTGGACGTAAAGAGATTTACATTGATACCCGCACTCGTAAAGATGGTACAATTATCAATGAAAAGGCCGCAAGATTGATTGTAAGTTTTGATAATAATTAAATGGTACCAATATATAAAATGTGTATAAATTAAGTTTGACAAAGTGCTGAATTTTATTTTCAAATGTATGATGATTGTATTGGGTTTTTACTTGACCTTTTAGGAGATTTTGTACTTGTTAGCCTATATGCAGTGTTGAAGTTTTTTAATTGGATCTTATTGTAGTACTACATGATTTGAATGTCAATTTCAATTTGGTATTTTCAATCATTAATACTTTTTATTTTATTTTTTAGGAAGAACTAAAAAAACATAGTAATAAGGCTGGAACTTCTCAATCAACCCAAGACACACAAGGTTTTATGTCTTGGAAGGATGATATATTTTATCAAGTACAAGGACCTGATAAAAACGGACGTGTGCGATGTATGAGCAAGATTCCTCATTCTAAAAAATCGAAGGTTTGTGCATCTGAAAATGAAGAGTTGCAAGAAAGAGTTAAGAATATGGAAAACTTGTTAGCAAATGTGATGACTTTAATTCAAAATCGATTTTCTGGAGAAGACGTTAATGATATAATACAAGCTACAAGATAGGTATATCATAAGTTATCAATCTTATCCAACTTCATAAGTTCCATAATCGTATTTTTCATATGTAATATTTTCTATTTTTTGTGATAGGTTCCTGATGCTACTAGTGCACAAAACCATTTGAATTCACTTAGTCCAAACAACAACGAAAATAATGAAAATGGTAATTAGATAGTGTTAGTTAATTTTAATTAAAATCATTAACATTTTCTCTATTTTATTAGTAATATTTTTATGTGGAATCGTGTATTTATTCATTTGTTATTTTATTGATTGTAGGTGAAGATTAAAAGCTAATTTGTTGTTGAAGATGGAATATTGGCAATTTAGTGGACTCAATTTCTTAATGTTTTTTGAGATTGTTATGTATGACACAATATGTCTATTTTAAATGTTAGTAAGACGTTTTCCACTACTAAGTAAAAATTCACTACAGTGCACTATGGTGGACATTGTTTTATCGTTGTAAGACTTTTATGTTAATTTTTAATATATACAATGAACACTTTTTATTTTATTTTGAGTCTTAGATATATATATTTCATTGTATATTTATATTTGGTTAATTTTATAAAATAAATTTTAAATTATTATATAATGATCAAAAGATATTTTGATGCCGTTTAGAATTACTCGTCGATAAATAAATTAAATCAAGTGCGATGAATCATTTACGGAGAATTTAATGTGTTACGGGTGAAATGGTAATTTAACAAATATCTAGATATTTTGAGATATTTGTATATATATATATATATATATATATATATATATATATTTATATTTATATTTGGTTAATTTTATAAAATAAATTTTAAATTATTATATAATTTTTGCTGATAACAAAAAATTAATATTTATAATAAATAAATCACTCTTAAAATCTATACCAATAGAAAAAAGTTGTCACTTAAATGTATAGCAACATAATCAAAACCGTATGTATAATTTTTTATAAATTATGGCTAAAGTATATACCAACAATGAAATATCCGTAGTTAAAATCAAATGTTTACCGCAACGGAACAAATTCTGTCACTATATCCTATAGCCACGGCGAAAATCCGTAGGTATTGAGCAATTATATACCACGAAAAAAAAATCCCGTCGGTATAGGTAATTTTGGATATCTCTACGGTTTTTATACGTTTACCTACAGATTTTCGCTGTCACTAAACGTAAAATTTCTTGTAGTGTTTATTTTAATTTTAAGTGATAATTTCACATTTTATGTTTTAAAATGTCAATAATGTTGTACTTTTTTTACAAATATTTAAAAATAAAGGATATCTTTTAAGTTAGAGAGGTGATTTTAAATTAAATAAATAAATAAAAATAACCTTTTAAGTTATCCATCTAATAAACAAAGAGGACGAGAAGAAGCTAGGTTATTTTTTGACATATCTTATATTTGTATAAGGTATACATCGATTCCTTGCAGCTAAAAAACAACTTTACGTCAATTCCTTGACATATCTTATATTTTAATAAGGCATACATCGATTCCTCTCTTCTCCTTCTGCCACTCCTCTTTAGACTACGTTAAGAATTATAAAATATTTAAAGGTAAACTAAGCAAAGATTTTTCACAATAACATCCATTATTCTGTTCCAACTCTCAACTTTGCACATAACTATATATCCAATTTTTCTGAGTGCACAAAATACATTGAATAAATTGTCATATCATTATAGACAAGATTTAATCCGAAATGTTATTACTATTGCCAATTACTTTTTTTTTTTGGACAACACTGCCAATTACTACAAAGGACCAAAACATATTTACAAAACTTACACCACCTGACCCCTTCCATTCACTAGTGTTCAAACTTAATATGATTGATATGCATTCTACTTAAGGGGTGTTAACTACAACTTGACTTAGTCTTAACAATTAAGTATTTAGTTAAACTTTATGTTATTTAGTTAAACTTAATAGATTTTAGTTAGGATTTAGTTAATAATTAAAAAAAATGCAATTGGAGAATCTATTTCCGCCACACCGATTACATTTCACTTAATTTTAAAAAAAAATATATTTTTCTTTTGAGAAATCGGTTGCAACCATTTCAATTTTAAAAAATGATAGTCATATAATGCATAATTAGAAAATAATTAAAGTAATATAGTACATAATTAAAAAAAGATGATAGTATGGTAATTAATTTTATTTTTTGTGGAAAAAAAAAACAATAAAAAATGAGACGATTGTAATACCAGCCAGCGCTTTAACTAGAAAACAAGAGACGATTGGAATCCGCTTTAACTGGAAAAAAAGAGACGATTGGAATACGCTTTAAATAGAAAAAAAGAGACGATTGTAATACCGCCGCCTTAATCCGCGAATAACTATCTATATTTATATTGATCAGTTCTGTTCTCAATCAACACGAGAACAACGTTGTTGTTTACGCACTAACGATCGGAACGAAAGCTCTCACTTTCTCACTCGATCTCGCTCTCTTCTTCTTTGTCAAGCTCTACTTTACAATCTCTCGTTCTCCCTCTCCCGGCCTCTCACTTTTCTCATTGTTACTTTTTTTTGTTTTACTCTTTTTTGGTTTGTCTGTGTGGCTATTTTGTGGTTCTTTGATTCTTTTTTTAGGTTTTTGTGTCCGTGATGGATTCCCCGCCAGGTACTCCGATTTCATCACTCTCTCATACTGTGGCCACTCCGTCACTTCCGTCGGCACCGAAAAAGAAACCCCAACAGTCTATGGCAAGGTTTATTCTGCACTCTTTAGATGATATTACCGAAATGGTTCAGGAAATTATTCTAGTTCTTTGATTCTTTTTTTAGGTTTTTCCTATCCGTGATGGATTCCCCGCCAGGTACTCCGATTTCATCACTCTCTCATACGGTGGCCACTCCGTCACTTCCGTCGGCACCGAAAAAGAAACCCCAACAGTCTATGGTAAGGTTTATTCTGCACTCTTTAGAAGATGTTAGCGAAATGGTTCAGGAAATTATTCTAAGGCGTGAGTACAGCCAAGAAGCATTGAATGCTGAGAGAGAAAGAAAAATGCGCATTTTGATGTCACTGCGATAGTCATTCATTGCTTGCGTGAGTATGATTCTTGTGTTGGTTGGTAACGTGGTATGATTATCTGTTCCCTTATTCCTTTCAATTTATATTTGGTAAGAATCTAAGTTTATAGATTTATATACGTTTTTATGCCAAAATATAAAATATGCCTTCGATTTTGATTTTTATACTAAAGAAAGTACCTATTTTATATTATGAATCTATGATGAATGAAGATACTTCTATAGACGGATATGTGTTAGGTAACAATTTATGTGTTTCAATTGTTTATGATTCTTATTCTAAAATCTATAATAAGTCTCCTAAAGTTAGTCCTCTTTATCTTTTTATCTTAATATTGTTTATGTTATGTCAATGCCACTCTTGTAACTATTCGAATATTTGAGTACTCACTACCAACATGTTCTAATACCCTCTCATTCACTATCTAAGGTATGTTCTTTTCTTTGCCAAAACTATTTTGAATCTATTACTAACTTGATCGTTGGAGTCTTTGCAGGTACCACACCCATTGCTCATGAGCGGAAACAATTTTGGCAACAACAGTTGGTCAATCTAATCTACTCATTCTAAAATCTATACTAAATCTCCTAAACTTAGTCCTCTTTATCTTTTTATCTTAATATTGTTTATGTTCTGTCAATGCCCCTCTTGTAACTATTCGAATATTTGAGCACTCACTACCAACATGTTCTAATACCCTCTCATTCACTATCTTAGGTATGTTCTTTTCTTTGCCAAAACTATTTTGAATCTATTACTAACTTGATCGTTGGAGTCTTTGCAGGTACCACACCCATTGCTCATGAGCGGAAACAATTTTGGCAACAACAGTTGGTCAATCTAATCTACTTCATATTTGGACAATCATTCTAGAAATGAACATGTAAGTAGTATCTTAATTACTACATCTCTTCTATGTGGAAAAAGGTGAGAAATTTTTGTGATTCAATTGTTTATGACTCTCATTCTAGAATCTATCAATATCTTAAAATTAGTCCTCTTTTTCTTTTATCTTGATATTGGTTATGTTTTGTCATGGCCCCTTCTTGTAACAATTTATATCTGCATAATGGATCACACATTTGATTGCTTTTATCTGCTGTCGGTAGCTTGTCCCTGTCCTTCTCAACCTCCAAGTGTCGTTTGTCTGCTTGAGGTTGAAATTGGCCTACATTCAAGAGATGTAAGCATACACGCAGTATATTCCACCACGAGCCTTTCTAGATCATTACTCCAAATCCTAAGATTGAGTATTTCTTTTCAACACTTGTTAGGATTAGGCAATAGTATATAATTGAAACCAAGAGATCTCTGTTCAACACATGTCCAATGCTTTCTCTGCTTACATCAAGTGACCATTTTACTTCCTCTGGTTCACAATACAATATATCTGGATTGATGTGAAACTTTGAAGTTCTAGGAGGTCAGATTATTTCCTTTCTTTGTAGTGTTACAATATTGTTTCATTTGGCCTATTGTTTTTATCTTGACCTTAATTTGTATAAACTTCAGCTTCCATGATATTGTTATTTTTATTTTCCATTCTGGGTTGTTAATCTACTCTTAATAATTAAAATAAATATGTTAACATCTTATATGCATATGTTTGATTTTACTTTTGGAGCATGTAAAATTGATTTAAATTGATCGTGACAAGTTTGGTTGTTATTGAGTAGAATTGATTGTCTCCTCTAGAGTTGATTTTTAACTTTGGATTTATCACTCAACCTACTTTGACAAGCAACATAAATTGTTTTAACAACAACTCACGATTAATCAAAATCAATTTTTTATAATTAATAGTTATATTTTTTTTTACAGAAGAATATTAGCAATTTTTATTGTCAAGTAGTTTTAATCATTATTTTAGCTCTTGAAAGTATAAGACGCTCAAAACTGAATCCTCTTTTTTTTTAAAAAAAAAATAAGTACTTTTTTTTTATTGTTTTACCTTATGTTGATGATCTTGTTATTGTTGGAACTTGTCTACTTGATATACAAAGTATTAAAACAATTACTAGATAATAAGTTCAACATTGAATATTTGAAAACATTAAAATATCTTTTGGATTTCTAAGTGGATATTTCCTTACTCAAATGAATATACCCTTGACTTGAATATTAAGGTTGTTGGCTCCTAAACCTACTTCCAAATCCATGAATTGGTTTAAAGCTTTGTTTAAAATTTTGACAACCCTTGTTGGATCCAATTGGTTTTGAACACAAATAGATAGATTGTTTTATCTAAAAATCTTAATATATATATATATATATATATATATATATATATATATATATATTTGCAGTAAAATAAATTTAATTCACAATAGAATAAAAATAATATAATCAAATTTAATGATTAATAAAACAAAAAGTACATTAGTAATATACATAAAAATTAAAGAAATTAATGAAAAATCACCTAATCAAAATCTTAATCTTAACAATCAAACTATAGTCTTCTACCGGTCAATGGCTAAAAATAATGTGATATGTACGATCTTTAATGTCATCCATTTTCGAAAAAAAGAAATATTTGTTGATGTTCGTTCATATCGATTATAAGTCATATCTAACATGACGAATTCAACTATGTATTGACAGCATTTGTAAAGTTGAGAGAGTGTTGAATTTGGTGTAAGCCTCCATAAATCTGTTTCCTAAAATATGGTATCGACAAAATGAGTCATTTGATTTTATAGACACCACACCAAAATGGAAAAACAAAATATAACATACTATAATGACGAACACACAACAAAAAAATTGGCCTATCGTGACACACAATATTTCAATGAGATGTTCAATAAGATGTAGTTTCGATGAGATTAAACTACTAGAGTTATGGATTTTTAAGTTCTTACCAGTGAAATGAGATGTTAGGGATTTCCATGAGCTGTGCAAAAAGTGCAAAAAAGAAAAGAGAGAACTAGTTAGGGTTTGCAAATCAATTAATAAATGTTCATTTACCAACAAAAAATCATGAAAATAGAACAAATTAGAGAGAGCAAACTAGATAACGACAATGAACGAGAGTGAAACAGAGAACTTGTGAAGGAGACGTTGAAGTGGCGGCCAGAGAGCTTGAGCGGCGGCCGGAGAGCTCTTAGCGGTGGTCGGAGAGCTCTTAGCGGCGGCGGCAAACTGGTTTGTTGTAACAAGTGGAAGAAGAAGGGTTTCCAGTGAAAGAGTGAGAATGATCCAGACTCGTTTAGTTTTTTTAATAAGAAAGTAATAATGAACTTTCCTTTCACTTAACCTGTTTTGCACTAAAAATTAGATAAATAAGAATAAGTGACACTCTGTCTGTAGCTAAAAGTAATTATAGTGACAAATAAAGAAATATTAATATAACTTTAGTGTCACAATAGATATTTTTTCTTGTAGTGACAAATCAATGTCGCAATTAGATAATTAAATCATAAATAAAATACAAAAAAAGAAGTAAATTTGTGTAGAAAATCAATTATTTAACTAAAAGCAGGAATAAAATAATTTAGAGAGGTAATTTAGAGAGGTGATTTTAGATAAATAAATAAATAAATAACTCAAAGTTATCCATCAAATGAACAAAGTAAAAGAGAATAAGAGAATAAGCTAGGTTATTTGCTAAAAAACAACTTTAGGCTACAAGTCAATTCTTCGACATATCTTATATTGTTTGTATTAGTTATATGTCGATTCTTCTATTCTCCTTTTGCCACTCATCTCTAGGTTGCATTAAGGATTCTAAATTATTTGAAGGTAAACTAGTGAAAGATTTTTCACAACAACATCCATTATTATGTTCCAACTCTCTAGTTGTTTTGCGATTCTGAGTGGAACTCATATCAGATCTAGAAGATAACAACAAGCTTTTGTTTCTCTCTTGGCAACTCTTTAATTCCATGGAAAAGTAAGAAACATTCAATTGTTTCTCATTCTTCATCGCAACCAGAATATAGAGCTTTAGAATTCTATTATTTTAATATATCGTTGTTTGATTGTTTAAAAACAAAGTCATGTCCATTAATAGTTGTGATGTGTCGACGGTGTAAAAAAATTTACACTAACGGTGATTAACAATTAAACTCTTAAATTTGTGGTACAATAAATAAAATACATTATTATTATTATTGTGGGTATATAAATTAATATAATTATAAATAAAATTACATAATAAATATTTTTGTTTGTTTTTACAGAAGAATAATAGAAATTTTTATTTAGTTTTAATCATCATTTTAGCACTTGAAAGGATAAGACGCTCATAACTGAATACTCTTTTTTTTTTTTAAAAAATAAGTACTTTTTTTTATTGTTTTAACTTATGATGATGATCTTGTTAATGTTGGCACGTGTCTACTTGATATACAAAGTATTAAAACAATTACTAGATAAAAAGTTCAACATTGAAGATGTTGAAACATTAAAATATCTTTTGGATTTTGAAGTGCTTACCCAAAGAAAATATACCTTTGACTTACTTGAATATCAGGGTTGTTGGCTCCTAAACCAACTTCCAAATCCATGAATTTGGTTTAAAGCACTCTTTAAATTTTTGACAACCTTATCTGATCCAATTGATTTTTGAACACATAGATACATTGTTTTATCTAAAAAATTTAATATATATATTGACAATAAAATAAATTTAATTCACCCTAGAATAAAAATAACATACATAAAAATTGTAGAAATTAATGAAAAATCACATAATCAAAATCTTAATCTTAACAATCAAACTATAGTCTTCTACCGGTCAATGGCTAAGAATAATGTGATATGTACGATTTTTAATGTCATCCATCTTTGAAAAAAAGAAATATTTGTTGATGTTCGTTCATATCGTTTATAGGTAATATCTGACATGAGGAATTCAACTATATATTGACAAGTCATTTGTAAGATTGATTCCTCTCTTCTCCTTTTTCTATTCATCTTTAGGCTGCATTAAGGATTCTATATTATTTGAATGTAAACTAGAAAGATTTTTCACACAACATCCATCATTTGGTTCCAACTCTCCAATTGCCCTATTACTAGGGTAATTTTTGTAATAGGGTAATTTTTCTGGTTTTTGTGTTGTAGTATTCAATTGGGACGACGTGTTTAAGTCAAATTGTAATGGTGAGATTAATTGGGATTGGATAGCAGGTCTTATTGTTTTTGGTTGTATGTAAGTTGTTTGATAAAAAGGTGGTAATGATAATGGGGCTAATGGAGTAAACATGTTTTGGTTTGGTGGAGGAAGAAGAGAGAGTTTATAATACATGTTTCATTGTGGGTGTTTTTGTAATTTTTTCTTCAATAATTGGGGATTCATACTTTATGACTCATTGTGCTTTCCCTGTAAAAATTCTCTTGTAAGAAAATATGGTAATGAGTTTTTCTCTCCTTTAATATGTTCTATTTCGAAATCAAAACAAGAAAGTAAAGATTGCCATCTAGCAAAACTATGTTTAGAAATCAGGTTTTTAACATCCTTTTGCAAAACATCTTTTGTTGCTTTACAATCAGTTTTTAATAAAAATTTCTTCGAAAATAAGTCATCTTGAAATTTTGTAATGCATAAAACAATTGCCAAAATCTCTTTTTAACAGTACTATATTTTAGTTGAGTTGTGTTCCATATTCTAGAGTAATATCTCACTATTTGCTCTTTTGGGTTTCCTGGTAATTTTTGTTTTTACACTCTTCCATAACCTAACTCTGATGAGTCAGTCTCTACTATTAATAGGGCTTGAGGATCTAGAATTCCTAAGCAAGATAATTTTTTAATTATTTGTTTTAAGGTTTTGACACTATCGGCCATAGTCTCATCCAATTTGGGTGGATTTTTTCTTAGTCTTTTAAATAAAGGTGAACATATAATCCTAAGGTTGGGAATAAAGTCTGCTACATAATTTAAACATCCTAAGAATCTTTGTAATTGAGTTTTGTATTTTAATTCATTAGGAAATTTTTCTCCAAATTCTATTGACCTACTAATTTGTGTTATTGTTCCTTGATAAATGTTGAATCATAAAAATCTAATATTATCCTGAAATAATTTTATTTTCTTGGCTGACACCACTAATCCTTTTTCTTTAATAATATTAAAGAATTTTTTCTAGATGATCAAAGTGTTGATTAATACTTTTTGAAAATACTAATACGTCATCTAAGTATATAATAGTAAAACGTTGTAATTATTAAAAATGTCATTCATAATATTTTGGAATTCACTGGGTGCATTCTTTAATCCGAAGGGCATAACATTCCATTTGTAATGTCCAAAGGGTAATACAAAGGCTTTTTTATATTTATCCTCTTCTTTTATTTGTATTTGGTAATATGCTGATTTCATGTCAAATTTAGATAATACAAATGAACTGTGCAATCTACTTACTAAATCGTTTTTATTGGGTATTGGATACCTAATCCATTGTAATACTTTATTTAATGATTTATAATTTATAACTAATTTGAGGGCTGCTCTTTCTAATTTTGTTGAGTTCATTACATAGAACCCTACACAACTCAGGGAGACTTACCAGGTCGTATTAATCCTTTATCTAAGTATTCTTGTATTTCCTTTTTACAATAATCTAGGTATTGTTGATTAATTTGTATTGGTCTTGCCTTAGTGGGAATGTTTCTCTCATTAAAATTGAGTTCATAAGGAAGAGAGACCACATGCTTCATTCTTGTCCAGAAAGCATTAGGGTGATCTGCACAAATTTCTTTTTCAAATTTATCTTGTATAATTTTATTTTGTAATTGTTCTTCTATTCTTTTATAATGAATCTCTTTGTTTATCATTCCTATTTGTTTCTTCTTTTGAGAAATTAAATTAATTTTATTATGACTTGATGTCGATGCTTCCTGTAGCATTTAATTCTTTAATTTTGGGTTTTTGAACAACCTCAAATTTTATTGTTTTTCCTAATGCTTTTTTAGTAAGACCTTCATGTGATACAATGAATAGGTATATTAATGCTAAGAAAGGGTTTCCTATAATTACACTTTCTCTAATGTCTTTTACTAATAAAAATGAAGTATGATAACAAATTCCATTTTTACAGACTTTTGCATCAGGTAATTTAATAGTAACACCTAATCTAGAACCATTGGCTCCACTTAATCTTTCTAGGGTTTTTTTCGTAATATTTAGTGGGTATTAATCCTTCTTGGATACAATTAGAGTCTGCACCAGAATCAAATAATGTAATAAACTCAAATTTTTTATTTTTAATAATTATAGTTATTGGACAGTACCATTTGTGTACAATTAATTTATTTAACAAAAATAAATAAGGTTCTTATTCTTTTATATCATTATTATTACTACTACTTTCTAACTTAAGTTGTTGTTCTAATATACTTTTTTCTTTTAATTCTAAATACTTAACATCTAATTCTAAATCCTTTTGTTTTAATAATTGAATTTCTTGTTTTTATAGAAGTAATTTCATTCTGCAAGTCTTTAATAGTAATTGGTGGGGTAATAATGAGTTTAAATCTATTCATTTTTTCTTTAAATTCTACTTTATGAACTATTTCCTTTTCTATTTGTTCTTTTTATATAATTCCTTGTATCTGAATCATAAATTCTTCATTTTGATTTGAATCAAGCATTTTTCTTAATACTTCTATAAGAGTACTAGCTTGATCTGTAGTAATCATATTAATTCCCTTAGTACAATCATTACAGTTACATAACTCTAGACCTAAACAATAATTTTCTTCTGATTCTGATTTTTCGGATATATTATTAACATATTCTTCTTCATAAGATGATTCTTCCAAAGAATTAGAGGATTCATCAATCAACATAATTCCTTCTAAGATATTAATAAGACTTTCTTTTAATTCTTTTTGTATTTCTAATTTACAGATTTCATTCATTTTTTGTTTTACTCTACAATTTTTTGCATAATGTCCTAGTCTTCCACATTTAAAACATTTAATTTCTTGTTTATTAAAGACTTTTTTTATTAGTTCTTTTAATTTTTTGTGTTTTCTTTATTGGTTCTTTTGGGGGTGTAATTATTATTATAATTTTTCTTTTTGTCTAAATGTTTGTTTTGGATAACTTTTATTTAAGTTTTTTACTGGGATCTTTAATCATCTCTATTCCGAATTGTTCACAAAATGATCCTAATTCTTTTCTACTTTGTACTACTTCTGATCTAATTTTATTCTGTATCTTAAAATCTGTGCATATTCCTATTTCGGTCGCTATTATATTTATTGGCCGATTTTTTCCAATTCTAATTCATCATGTCTCCTAATAATTCAGCTACCTTTAATGTCACATTTTTTTTCTTTAACATTATTAAATAAAATGGATTAGTGGTGTCAGCCAAGAAAATGAAACTATTTCAGGATAATAGTAGATTTTTAGGATTCAACATTTATCAAGGAACAATAACACCAATTAGTAGGTCAATAGAATTTGGAGAAAAATTTCCTAATGAATTAAAAGACAAAACTCAATAATAATAATAATAATAATAATAATAATAATATGTAATAATAATAATAATAATAATAATAATAATAATAATAATAATAATAATAATAATAATAATAATAATAATAATAATAATAATAATAATTATTATTATTAATTTTGATGTATTTTTTTTCTATTAAATGTACTTTGATTTTTTAAAATATTTTTATTATTTATATTACTTTTTCATTTATTAGATTGCATTGGTCAGCACTCAAGTGGATTATGAGGTACTTAAATGGCTCACTGACAGCAGGTTTAAAATTCAAAAAGAATCATCATGACAATGAACCAATCAAATGATATGTGGACTCGGATTATGCTAGAATCATGGACACTAGAAAATCAATTTCTAGTTATGTTTTCACTCTATATGGGACTGCTGTAAGTTGGAGAGCAATTACGCAGTCGGTGGTAGCACTTTCTACAACTCAAGTTGAATTCATTGCGCTTACTGAAAGTGTTAAAGAAGCTTTATGGATAAAAGGACTTATTGGTTAACTAGGAATAAATCAGAATTGTGTTTCAATTTATTGTGATAGTCAAATTGCTATGCACTTATCCAAGCATCAAGTGTATCATAAAAAGTTTAAACCTATTGATATTAAGTATCACTTCATAACAGATGTGATCAATTCAAAGCAGGTTTCACTTGAGAAGATTGCAACTGAGGACAACTTAGCTGATGCATTCACCAAATCACTTTCACAAGCTAAGTTCAAGCATTGTTTGGACATAGTTGGCTTCAACAAAGAGTAAAGATGAAGCAATGGCAGCAAGATCAATTATTGAACTATTCTGATATTGAGTCAAGGTGGAGAATTGTGAATATGTGCCTCAAATCATCTAACTAAAGTTAGTTAAGCTTTAGTGGTTTTTATAACTACATTTGGCAAGGTTAGTTATGATAGGTGTTTATAGTTAGTTTGCTTGTGTATACTATAAGTTGTAATATTGTAGCAGTTGTAATGTTGTTGTTGTAGTAGTAACAGTTGGAAACTAAGAGAGACATATGCAACTCATGATTCATAGAATATCATAGAGAGATGATTAAAATGAGAGAAAGAAAGATTAAGAGAAAGGCTAGTATTGATGGTTCATAAATGGAGAAGGCTTTAATCTTGTAGAGTTCAATTAACAATAGTGGATTAATCTTGCTTGTTTGCTTGTGACATAGATCTCATCAATTGAAACCGAACACATAAATTTTTTGTGTTATTCTTTCCTTATCCTTCTTTAATTTTAATGTGAAAACTGTTTCAGAACATTCTCTGTTTTTAGCAGAAAAACCCAAAACGTTCTCCGTTTTCTGGTTTTTTCAGTTCTGTCTAGAACGTTCTCTGTTTTCAGCAGAAAATGCAGAACGCTCTCTTTTTTATTTTTTATCTGCAATTGCTTGTTTTTCTGTTTTGTGGGTTAACTCTTGTTGCAGATCCCAATATTGTTTTAAGAGAATGTATTTATATCAAGTTTTCAGCTAAATAGTAAAAATCTCATAGGGCGTGAGGATGGGACGTAGCTCAAAGTTAAGGGTTAATTAGGATAAATTTTTGTGTGATTTTATTTACTTTAATCTTGTAACCTTGTACATTAGTCACACTGCATCATTGCCATTTACATTTTCCATTATATAATTCTGATAAAGAACATTTTCTTTGTTTTTAAATATAAATTTTTAAAGGTAACAATTCAATCCTCCCTTTTTCTGAGATGTTATTCTACTTCAGCCATCACCATCATTACTACAACTACCATTAAGCCGTCAAAATGGACTAGTCCAAATGGATCGACCTAAAATGCTCGATAAAAACATAAGACTTGGATTCTAAATTTCACATTCGATTTTAAATAGGGCTTTTTGGCCCGGCCCTAAAAAGCTCTTACATATGGTGGGCTAGCTCGATCGGGCTAAGGGCAACTACTGTATTTTAATATTATTACATCAACATTATTAGATTAGTTGTTATACACTCGATGTAATAAACAAAGTGGTGGTAAATTTGTTATTAACACAAACTATGTCAAGTCTTTTCTCATTGGAGTGTTCTAATAAGCAAATTAAAAAAAAAAATTAAAAACTACTCCCTAAACCCAAAAATCATAATATAGAACATGTACACTTTTCATCTCCATCACAAGAACTCGCTTTTTTGCTTCCTTTTGTAGATTTGCCTCCCAACAACTGTCATCGCCATTTCTTATTCTTCCCTTTCCATCGAGAAGCGTTGTTGTCACTTTCGACAGTGTTGTCGTCACTTTCGACAGTGTCGTCGTTATTGTTTATTTCTTTGTTGAGAAGTGTTCTAGGTTCCTATCTTTTTTTTTCCTCCGCCGATGTTTTTTTTTTGTGGTGAACAGAAGACAAAGCCAACTATTTTCTATGCGTTTTTCCCAAATAGGTTTGTTCCTTTCTCAACTTTTTCAATTTTAAATTTCTATAATTTTCTAGTAATTCTTGTTTCTTACTTAACAATTTTGATTCTAGTTCACTTACCTATATTTTTAATTTTTCAAATATGGTTAAATGTGGTTGAAAAATAATGAAAAGACTATCAAATTATTATAATTTCATTTATTGATTTCAGATTGATGTTAGGTTTTTGTTCTCTTTCAAGTTTTTATTATTCATTGAGAATGTGTTAGACATGATATTATTATTTTGCTGTTAGTTTTTTGTGCTCGTTCAAGTTTTTATGATTCAATGTGGTGCAAAGTGGTTAGTTCAAATTCTACTATGCTACATTGCTATTGTGCTGCAATAGCGGCTATTTGACAACACTTTATACCTAATAGTGTATTGTTGAACAATACCGATTTCAAAAAAAGAAGAGTGGTTCAATTAATTAGTCCAACCAGATTCACTTTCACTGTTGTATTCTGATTTTGACATTTGAGTATAATTTTGAATCATTGTTGTTGTATTAGTTGTTGAGTTGCTATTTTCCAAAGTTTGATTTTGGTTGTGATTAAGGAAATTAATATATGAGAAATGTATACATATATTTAGTACTTTTTCGATTTAGGAACTCCTATAAAATCTAGCCAAATAGAAAGTTCATCCTCCAAGAAGACTGAAGATGTCATAAAAAAGGAAAGCTCAGAGTATCCTCTATCTGAGGATGAGGATGAACTCGCTCTGATTTCCAGAAGAATTAAGAGGATGATAAACAGAAGAGGACAGGATAAAAGATATCCTCAAAAAGAAAAAACTGACAAAAGTCAAATAACTTATTTTGGATGCAACAATATTAGAGACTACAAAACTGAGTGTCCTCTAAACAAAAGAAACTCAAAAAGATTTCCCTTCAAAAATAAATCTATGATGATTACTTGGGATGACACTGACGAGTCATCCTCTGAACAAGAGAATGAAGAAGAGATCAACCTCTATCTCATGGCAAAATCAGATACTGAAAAGGTAATCATCTCAGAACTATGTCGTACGTGTGAAAAGTTAAAAATTGAATTTGACAATCTTTTAAATGACTCAAACACCTTATCTCATTAATGTGGTTTTCTCAAAAATCAATTTTATGAAATAAAGAACCTCAATGAGGAACTTCAAGCTAAGAATGAGAAGTATGAAAAAATCATTCTAGATTTGCAGTTATCTCATGAGAAATTATCTGAGCAACATACTTTTTTAAATTAAAAGAAAGTCAAAAGTCATCCTCCAGAAGAGGACACGGAAAAGGAAATCTTGAAAATAGAAGTTGAAGAATTAAAAAATGACATTATCAACTTTGTTAAATCTACTGAAACATTTCAAAAGATTATGAGATCTCAATCTGGAATCTTTGACAAAGCTGGTATTGGATTTAAAAGTTCTCAAAAACAAAAATTATATGAAAATTTTTTCCTGCCAAAATGTACTTTTTGAAAAAAAACTTGGACATACTTTCAAAAACTGTCATGTTAAGAAGAAAGCTGACAACATAAAGAAAGTATGTTCATTTTTGTGGTATACATGAGCACCATGATCTTGTTTGTTATCACAAAAGGAAAATCCTCACAAGAGGAAAAACTAATCAACAAGGACCCAATGCTATATGGGTACCCAAGTTACTTTTAACCTCTAACACAGGTTCATCCTCTAATCAACAAAAGAAAGCCTTGGTACTTGGACAGTGGCAGCTCAAGGCATATGACATGGGATAAGCACTGCTTTATTTCCTTGGAGATAAAGGATGGAGGATCAGTCACGTTTGGTAACAATGATAAATCTCAAATAAAAGGTACAAGTATTATTGGTAAAAATAATTCTGCTAAAATTGAAAATGTTCAGTATGTGGATGGTTTAAAACATAACTTGCTAAGTATTAGTCAATTATGTGATAGTGGGTTTGAATTTATTTTTAAGCCCACTCTATGCGAGGTTAAACATTCATCATTGGGTAGAGTTTTCTTTTCCGGTTTTAGAAAAAATAGTTTATATGAACTATATTTGGATTATTTACCTACTAAATCTTGTTTTGTATCCATTGAGAAGGATAAATGGATTTGGCACAAACAAGCTGGACACACAAGCTTAAATACTATTTCTAAATTAGCAAAATTAGAATTAGTGAAAGGTCTTCCAAAAATTAATTTTGAGAAAAACAAAGTATGTGAGACTTGTGTCAAAGGAAAACAAGTTAATAGTAGCGTTCACTCAAAAAATATTATTTCAACAAATCATCCTCTTGAACTTATTCACATTGACCTCGTTGGTCCTATCAAAACTCCAAGTCTTAGTGGAAAAAGATATAGTTTTGTAATTGTTGATCATTTCTCTCATTTTACATGGGTTTTATTTTTAAAACATAAAGGTGAAGCTTCTGAGGCATCCCACCATTGTTGCAAAAAGATTCAAAATGAAAAGGGATAAAAAATTGTCTCAGTGAGAAGTGACCATGGAGGTGAATTCAAAAATGAATCATTTGAAAATCTTTTTGAAGAATATGGTATTTCTCACAATATTTCTTGCCGAAGAACTCCCCAACAAAATGGATTTGTTGAAAGGAAAAATAGAACTTTACAAGAAATGGCTAGAACTATTTTAAATGAAGCCAACATTGAAAAATACTTTTGGGTCGAAGCTATCAGCACAACTTGTTATGTTTCAAATTGTGCATCCATTAGAAAAAATTTAAACAAAACTCCATATGAACTATGGAAGGGCCGAAAAACAAATATTCCCTATTTTCATATATTTGGATGTTATTGCTACATTCTAAATAACAAAGAAAAATTGGGAAAATTTGACCTAAAATCTGATAAAGGTATTTTTCTAGGATACTCCACAACGTCAAAAAGTTATAGAATATATAATCTTAGGACTCAAACTGTGGAGGAATCCATGCATGTTATTTTTGATGAGTTTGATGACTTGTGTTTAGAAAATATAGATAAATATGAAGAAGATGAACATTCATCCTCTCAAGTACACAGTCCAAACGAGGAGGATGATTCTGATCCAGCCTCTCAACAACCTCCAAGAGGATGGAAAATAGTAACGCATCATCCTCCTAATCTGATCTTTGGAAATATTATCGATGGTGTTAGGACCAGAAATTCTCTAAAAGAAAATACTAACATGGTCGTGATATCACAAGTTGAACCCAAACCAATTGATCAAGCAATTTGTGACAAGTCATGGGTTGAAGCCATGATGGAGGATCTATCACAGTTTGAAAGAAGCAATGTGTGGAATCTTGTGCCCCCATCCTCTGGAACAAATTGAATGAGGATGGAGAGGTAATTAGAAATAAAGCAAGATTTGTGGCACAAGGTTACAACCGACAGGAGGGAATTGATTATGATGAAATAATGCACCATTGCTCTATCAACTACAGAGGTTGAATATGTATCAGCAACACAGTGCTGCTCACAATTACTATGGATGAAGAACCAACTAGAGGATTACTCTCTAAGGTACGCAAAAATTCTCATCCTCTGTGATAATACAAGTGCTATTAATCTTTCAAAAAAACCCTATACAACATTCTAGATCTAAGCATATTGAAATCAAGTATCATTTTATTAGAGATCATGTTCAAAAAATGGACATAAAATTAATTTTGATTGAAATTGAAAATTAGTTGGCTGATATTTTTACCAAACTTCTCCAGGAGAATTGGTTCAAAAATATATATGAGGAACTCTCCATCATTAATTTATCCAAAGTTATTTAAATAAAATTTTATTCATGAATAATTTTTTATTTATTTAAGTTTTCTTCTGGGGATCATATCTTAAAATTGAGAAATATCCTCCTCTATAGGATGAGCAAAATCTGATGATGTTTGGTCAACTTGAATATCATTGTTTTAATTTTAATTTTAGTTTATGCTTATTGGTCAAATTATTCCTTATGCAATATCAAATCTGATCTTTTAAATAAAGCCTAAGAATCAGAGGATAGGTAAACCAACAAAAAATACAATGTCATTTTTGGTGAAACTTCCTCTTGCCACGTCAGACAAAGCATGCGCATGCCTTACGTTTCCCATTAGTCCGCCTTGTGGCATGGCTCTCATATGAGTCCCATCTCGCATTTAATGTGCAGACTGCAATAAATGACATTTATCACGTTTCCCATAACCTACCATAGCTATCCTCTTTATTAACTCCTAATAATTATTCCCTCGATTTTTCAACGGCTACAAAAATCCTTCAAATTCTTTGATCAAATCACTCCAAAACTCTGATTATTTATCCTCCTCTTGGAGTGGATAAGCAACCATCTTATAAACCCCAGGAAGTCATCCTCATGTCTTGCCACATCAACCTCTTCAACCAGTCCTCCTCGTCCTTCAACCTCGTCCTCCTCTGATGACTTTTTCTCCGTCCAAATCGGTGCTTGGATCTTTCCAATTTTTTTTTTTATGGTTGACAAATTTAGGGGGAGATAGATTATGATCATCCTGTTATCAACTTTTTGTTTAAGAGGATACTTTTTGAAATCTTTTTTTCAACCCTCTTGTTTATGCTAGTTAATATGTATGTCTTTTGAACCACCATTTTTAAATATCAGCCTCATTAATATGAAGTCTCTTTATGGTTCAAATTCATGTTTCAAAACTTTGGCATATGTTCACGGGGAGTAATTTTTTTAAAAATTTAAAAAAGTTACTCTTATGATTTAGGGGGAGCATAAACATTTTATCTCATAAATTTTTTATATTTAAAATCATAATCTAAATAATTTTGTCATCATCAAAAAGGGGGAGATTGTTGAGACAAAATCTCTCTCAAATGGTTTTAATGATAACAAAATTATTTAAAAGATTATGATTGTGGTTAATGACTAATATGTGCTTTTGAGTGAATTCATATAAGAAAACAGGTTATTAATCATTAAGACAAAAAAGAGAAAAATCTGATTCAAATCTGGAGAATTGGAATTCAAGAGGATGAAGCTTCAAAACTGCAAAATATTGATCCTCACCGAAACACATTCTTTTATTCATTAAAGTAAAGGCAAAACAATATTAAAGAATGAATAAATAAAGCTTTTGAAGTAAAGAAGTCAGATGGAAAAAGAATAGGTACGAGGACGGATTATACTAGGATGGGTCTATGGTCAATATCTTGGAAAGCAACCCAACACTGTTGAAAGCAACCCATCATATCATGTGCAAAGGCAAAAAAAGCCTACCTATATATCATTCTTGTATGATTGAAAAAAATATAGAGTCAATCTTCAGAAAGGCAACAACAAACAAGCCAAAAATAGAAGCCTTCACATGTCTTGAAGAAAGGAAATTTGACCCACGTGCTTAAGGATGGTTCTCTATTGTCAACATCACTCTCAAAAGTTGAAAATGACCTAGCACTTAAAAGTTCAGAATGGTTGTAGCCCACAGTCAAAGATATAGCCTTACATATCTTGAAGAATGAGAAAAGAAAAGGACAACTCAAGGCCAAGTTCCAAGGAGGGTGATCCTCTTGCTCGAGGATGGACTAAGTCTGTCCAAGGACAGTTGGATGGCAGTTCTGTCATTCTTTACATTTTCTCTTTCTTTTAATCTACACAAATTTAAAAGGCTTAAATAACCATAATCGAGTTCGCATCCTCTCAAAGATGATAGCTTTTAAAAAACAGGTGAAAAATATTTTTAAACAACAAAATCCCTATTCAACCCCTCTTTTAGTGATATTTAGCTACATCAAATCCATCTAGTGCTATTAGAATGCGCAACGACGAACCACGTAGAATTGTGCATATGATGTTCTTTTACACACTGCATTGCCACAACTTTTGTGGGAAATTTCATCCTCACTTGGAGATTGTCAGGATCTGGAACAAGGTAAGATTGATTTTTAGACATAGAGTTGTCAAATTCATCGTCAACGTAATTCATGTTGTCAGAGGTTACGTTGCAAAAATGTGAGGGTGGTCAAAGAAATAAATTGTAGTATATGGACATTGTACTACGGGTTCCTAATCATCATCGTCATTGACAACAACTTCAACAAGAATGTCATCCTCATTCTCACTAAAATCGCCAACTTCTTCATTGTGGACACCAACCTCAACAATGATAGGACCATCATCGTACGGTGCATTAAGATCAATCCTCCATTGATTGGTTGGTTCTGATTTTGTATTTGTATTTTAATTATAATATTTAATAAAATTTTATTATTTTTATGAACTCTATTTTATTTAAATTTTTTAATAATTATAAAAAATAAAATCTAATTAGATGATTATTATAAAAAAAATTAACATTGGATTTATTTATTTAACTAAAATAATATTGGTAGTATGATGCATAATTAGAAAATAATGATAGTAATATAGTACATAATTAGAAAATGATATTTAATTTTATTTTTAGTGGTAGAATAAAAAAAAACCAAAAAAAGAGACGATTGTAATACGCTTTAACTAGAAAAAAAAGAGACGATTGTAATAACACCGCCTTAATCCGCGAATAACTATCTATATTTATATTGATCAGTTCTGTTCTCAATCAACACAAGAACAACGTTGTTGTTTACGCACTAACGATCGGAACGAAAGCTCTCACTTTCACACTCGATCTCGCTCTCTTCTTCTTTGTCAACCTCTACTTTACAATCTCTCGTTCTCCCTCTCCCTCTCACTTTTCTCATTGTTACTTTTTTTTGTTTTACTCTTTTTTGGTTTGTTTGTGTGGCTATTCTGTGGTTCTTTGATTCTTTTTTTAGGTTTTTCCTATCCGTGATGGATTCCCCGCCAGGTACTCCGATTTCATCACTCTCTCATACGGTGGCCACTCCGTCACTTCCGTCGGCACCGAAAAAGAAACCCCAACAGTCTATGGCAAGGTTTATTCTGCACTCTTTAGAAGATGTTAGCGAAATGGTTCAGGAAATTATTCTAAGGCGTGAGTACAGCCAAGAAGCATTGAATGTCGAGAGAGAAAGAAAAATGCGCATTTTGATGTCACTGCGATAGTCATTCATTGCTTGCGTGAGTATGATTCTTGTGTTGGTTGGTAACTTGGTATGATTCTCTGTTCCTTTATTCCTTTCAATTTATATTTGGTAAGAATCTAAGTTTATAGATTTATATACGTTTTTATGCCAAAATATAAAATATGCCTTCGATCTTGATTTTTATGCTAAAGAAACTACCTATTTTATATTATGAATCTATGATGAATGATGATACTTCTATAGACTGATATGTGTTAGGTAACAATTTATGTGTTTCAATTGTTTATGATTCTCATTCTAAAATCTATAATAAATCTCCTAAAGTTAGTCCTCTTTATCTTTTTACCTTAATATTGTTTATGTTCTGTCAATGCTCCTCTTGTAACTATTCGAATATTTGAGCACTCACTACCAACATGTTCTAATACCCTCTCATTCACTATCTTAGGTATGTTCTTTTCTTTGCCAAAACTATTTTGAATCTATTACTAACTTGATCATTGGAGTCTTTGCAGGTACCACACCCATTGCTCATGAGCAGGAACAATTTTGGCAACAACAGTTGGTCAATCTAATCTACTTCATATTTGGACAATCAGTCTAGAAATGAACATGTAAGTAGTATCATAATTACTGCATCTCTTGAATGTAGAAAAAGGTGAGAAATTTCTGTGATTCAATTGTTTAATACTCTCATTCTAGAACCTATCAATCTCTTAAAATTAGTCCGCTTTTTCTTTTATCTTGATATTGTTTATGTTATGTCATGGCCCCTTCTTGTAACAATTTATCTCTGCATAATGGATCACACATTTGATTGCTTTTATCTGTTGTCGGTCGCTTGTCCTTGTCCTTCTCAACCTCCAAGTGTCGTTCGTCTGCTTGAGGTTGAAATCGGCCTACATTCAAGAGATGTAAGCATACACGCAGTATATTCCACCACGAGCCTTTCTAGATCATTACTCCAAATCCTAAGATTGAGTATTTCTTTTTAACACTTGTTAGGATTAGGCAATAGTATATAATTGAAACCAAGAGATCTCTGTTCAACACATGTCCAATGCTTCCTCTGCTTACATCAAGTGACCATTTTACTTCCTCTGGTTCACAATATATCTGGATTGATGTGCAACTTTGAAGTTCTAGGATGTCAGATTATTTCCTTTCTTTGTAGTGTTACAATATTGTTTCATTTGGCCTATTGTTTTTATCTTGACCTTAATTTGTATAAACTTCAGCTTCCATGACATTGTTATGTTTATTTTCCATCCTGGGTTGTTAATCTACTCTTAATAATTAAAATAAATATGTTAACATCTTATATGCATATGTTTGGTTTTACTTTTGGAGCATGTAAAATTGATTTAAATTGATCTTGACAAGTTTGGTTGTTATTGAGTAGAATTGATTGTCTCCTCTAGAGTTGATTTTTAGCTTTGGATTTATTACTCAACTCACTTTGACAAGCAACATAAATTGTTTTAACGTCAACTCACGTTTAATAAATATCAATTTTATATAATTAATAGTTATATTTTTTTTTACAGAAGAATAGTAACAATTTTTATTGTCAAGTAGTTTTAATCGTTATTTTAGCACTTGAAAGTATAAGAGGCTCAAAATTGAATCCTTCTTTTTTTTTTTTTTATTGTTTTCACTTATGTTGATGATCTTGTTATTGTTGGAACTTGTCTACTTGATATACAAAGTATTAAAATAAAAATAAATATATTTAATGATCAAACTTTATATATATTTATTTGTAGGAAAATAAATTTAATTCACACTAGAATAAAAATAATATAATCAAATTTAATGATTAATAAAACAAAAAGTACATTAATAATATACATAAAAATTATAGAAATTAATGAAAAATCACCTAATCAAAATCTTAATCTTAACAATCAAACTATAGTCTTCTACCGGTCAATGGCTAAGAATAATGTGATATGTACGATCTTTAATGTCATCCATCTTCGAAAAAAAGAAATATTTGTTGATGTTCGTTCATATCGATTATAGGTGATATTTGATATGACGAATTCAACTACGTATTAACAAGTCATTTATAAAGTTGAGATAGTGTTGAATTTGGTGTAAGCCTCCATAAGTCTGTTTTCTAAAATATGGTATCGACAAAACGATTACTAGATAAAAAGTTGGAACGTGTTTACTTGATATACAAAGTATTAAAACAATTACTAGATAAAAAGTTCAACATTGAAGATTTTAAAACATTAAAATATCTTTTGGATTTTGAGGTGCTTACCCAAAGGAAATATACCCTTGACTTACTTGAATATCAGGGTTGTTGGCTCCTAAACCAACTTCCAAATCCATGAATTTGGTTTAAAGCATTGTTTAAATTTTTGACAGCCCTTATCTGATCCAATTAATTTTTGAATCTAAAAATTTTAGTATATATATATTGACAATAAAATAAATTTAATTCACCCTAGAATAAAAATGACATACATAAAAATTGTAGAAATTAATGAAAAATCACATAATCAAAATCGGAATCTTAACAATCAAACTATAGTCTTCTACCAGTCAATGGCTAAGAATAATGTGATATGTACGATCTTTAATGTCATCCATCTTTGAAAAAAAAAAAATATTTGTTGATGTTCGTTCATATCGTTTATAGGTAATATCTGACATGAGGAATTCAACTATATATTGACAAGTCATTTGTAAGATTGATTCCTCTCTTCTCCTTTTTCTATTCATCTTTATGCTGCATTAAGGATTCTATATTATTTGAACGTAAACTAGAAAGATTTTTCACAACAACATCCATCATTTTGTTCCAACTCTCCAATTGCCCTATTACTAGGGTAATTTTTCTGGTTTTTGTGTTGTAGTATTTAATTGGGACGACGTGTTTAAGGCAAATTGTAATGGTGAGATTAATTGGGATTGGATAGCGGGTCTTATTGTTTTTGGTTGTATGTAAGTTGTCTGGTAAAAAGATGGTAATGCTAATGGGGCTAATGGAGTAAACATGTTTTGGTTTGGTGGAGGAAGAAGAGAGAGTTTGTAATACATGTTTCATAGTGGGTGTTTTTGTATTTTTTTTTTCACTAATTGGGGATTCATACTTATCTTTATGACTCATTGTGCTTTCCCTGTAAAAATTCTCTTGTAAGAAAATTTGGTAATGAGTTTTTCTCTCCTTTAATATGTTCTATTTGGAAATCAAAACAAGAAAGTAAAGATTGCCATCTAGGAAAACTATGTTTAGAAACCAGGTTTTTAACTTCCTTTTGCAAAACATCTTTTGCTGCTTTATAATCAGTTTTTAATAAAAATTTCTTCGAAACAGTACTATATTTTAGTTGAGTTGTTTTCCATATTCCAGAGTAATATCTCACTATTTGCTCTTTTGGGTTTCCTGGTAATTTTTGTTTTAACACTCCACCATAACCTAACTCTGATGAGTCAGTCTCTACTACTAATAGGGCTTGAGGGTCTAGAATTCCTAAACAAGGTAATTTTTTAATTATTTGTTTTAAGGTTTTGACACTATCGGCCGTAGTCTCATCCAATTTGGGTGGATTTTTTCTTAGTCTTTTAAATAAAGGTGAACATATAATCCTAAGGTTGGGAATAAAGTCTGCTACATAATTTACACATCCTAAGAATCTTTGCAATTGAGTTTTGTCTTTTAATTCATTATGAAATTTTTCTCCAAATTCTATTGACCTACTAATTTGTGTTATTGTTCCTTGATAAATGTTGAATCATAAAAATCTAATATTATCTTGAAATAATTTTATTTTCTTGGCTGACACCACTAATCCTTTTTCTTTAATAATATTAAAGAATTTTTTCTAGATGTTCAAAGCGTTAATTAATACTTTTTGAAAATACTAATACGTCATCTAAGTATACAATAGTAAAATGTTGTAATTATTTAAAATGTCATTCATAATATTTTGGAATTCACTGGGTGCATTCTTTAATCCGAAGGGCATAACATTCCATTCGTAATGTCCAAAGGGTACTACAAAGGCTTTTTTATAATTTTCCTCTTCTTTTATTTGTATTTGGTAATATCCTGATTTCATGTCAAATTTAGATAATACATATGAACTGTGTAATCTACTTACTAAATCGTTTTTATTGGGTATTGGATATCTAATCCGTTGTAATACTTTATTTAATGGTTTATAATTTATAACTAATCTGGGGGCTCCTCTTTCTAATTTTGTTGAGTTCATTACATAGAACCCTACACAACTCCAGGGAGACTTACCAGGTCTTATTAATCCTTTATCTAAGTATTCTTGTGTTTCCTTTTTACAATAATCTAGGTATTGTTGATTCATTTGTATTGGTCTTGCCTTAGTGGGAATGTTTTGAAGTAACAATGTCGATTTACAAGAAAGGGGGGTTTGAATTGTAAATATGCCTTTTAAAAATTCCTGTTAAAACTTAAGAAAATAACTCAAGAATGATCTTGGTTATAAAACAGAAAACGAAGAACGTTCTTGGTTTATGTTATAAAACAGAGAACGTTCCTAAATTAGCAGAAAATCAGTTTCTATTTTATCTTAAATGATTAATGCAGTATAATAAAGAAAAAGAAAGGAGAGAGAATACCACACAAAGATTTATCCTGGTTCACTCAACGTGGTTTACGTCCAGTCCTCACACTGTGAGATTTTCCATTAAGTGTTTAAAATGAAGAACCTTCTTAATCTTACAACACCTAGAATAGATCAACCTTGATCTATTTCTTTCTTAATTACTTTCCACCCAGAAAGCAATCACAACACCTATCTAACCTTGATAGGAAGCAATCTTAAACAAACTATAAAGAAACTCTTATAGTTTGAGTTTTACAAATGATTGAAATTTGACAGAATCTGATATTGCTCAACTCTTGTTTGAGAATAGATTCTTTACAGAGTATCTAATGACAATTTCGCAACTGATATATGAATGAGCAGCAGTGGCTGTTTCGCGAATTTGCAGAAAGTAATGTTTCCTCTGTTTTGCAGAATTTCAAGTTTAAGTGTGATTGTATAATGTTGATTACTTGGCACTTGAATTTCTTGCTGAGAACTGAGATAATGGCCTTCTATTTATAGGCTGGAGATGTACGAAATAGCTATTGGAGAGGTCATGCTTTTTTGACTAAAACATTATTTTAGAATAAAAATAATACTTCTTTGAAAAAGCTTTTTGACTTTTAATGGTTTAGCATTGAAAGCATTTATGTCCTTTCTTTGACGTTTCTTCATTGATCTTGGATGGTACATTATCTGTCTCGAGTCTTGAGTGTAGCTAGAGAAGGTTGGAGAAGATTTGAAGCGAATTGCAGACTGAAACAGAGAGGATGCAAGGCTGTTGTTGATGTGCAGAAAACGGAGAATGATTAACGTTCTTGGTTTTATCAGTTTGAACGTTCTTGAGCTTCAATAATCATTCTGGAGTTCCCGTTTTAAATGTTCTGTATTTCCTTTGTTCTTGTCTTGTCATATACCCAGTTTGATCAAGTTTTCTTGACATTTGAATTTTGGAATTCTTAGGTCGTCATGACTTTTGTCCATCTTTGAACCCTTTGATCTTTGTGATCAA
>NC_021161.2:33716631-33732662 GCF_000331145.2 Cicer arietinum
TGTTGCGCATATGAGATAAATTTTTGGTGGAAAACTTGGAAATTTTGATCAAAGATTTTTCAGATGCAAGAGATACTCCAAAATGCCTGAAGATTTTAGTCAGGACCATGCCATAAGGCACAATATTCTTTTTGTAATCTTTCTGGGCTGCACAGATCATGTGCTGGAGAATAACATGAGGTAAGTTCAATCTCTTGCAGTTTAACAGATGATAGATGAGCAAGGCGTCATTATCAGAAACGTACTCATGACTTCCATAGTGTGGAAGTAGAGTATGTTGACACATATTGTTGAAGACTTTAGGAAGAGGTTTTAAGTAAGTGGCTAAATAACGTGTGGAGTTTTCTTCAAACAGCTCGGCCAAAACATCTGTCTTTCTAAGACCCAGAGCTGAATACCAGTTGTCACCAAAGACAGATGGCCCTTCTGTTGGAAGCTGAAGGATGTTGGCCAAAATGTCTGGAGTCAATCTGATTTCCACTCCCTTTATTTTTGAGATAAAAAGAGATTTGTCAGCAAAGGTTTTGGCATTGCAGTAGAAAGCACGAACGACTTCTGGGAAAAAGGATTCAGAGATCTTTAAGAATGAAGTCCATCCAAGAGCATCCGTATGGTGCTGAACAGCATTGCCATCCACAACAAGATTATCAAAAACAAAGATTCTTCATATCCCAACTGGGCGTTGAACCCATTTTTCATTGAAGAGTTTTGATTTTGCAAGGGAGATTAGAGGAGGAGCATTCTGTTTTGGTTTCTTAGTTGGGGGAGATGGTTCAGATTCAGAGGATGTGGATATAGGGGAAGATCGTTTGGAATTCTTTTGTGGAGAAGATTTTGGTGGAGGGGCAGTCGGAGAACGTTCTTGTGGTGGGGAACGTTCTTGTGGAGGAGCAGTCGGAGAACGTTCTTGTTCTGGAGAGATGGGTTTCTGACTGGTTTTTAGGTTTTGTTTTGGGGCAAGCGTTTTCTTTCTTTGAGGATTTGGGAGATTTTTTCGAGCAAGAAATTGAGCAATAGTGATTGTGTTTTTGGTTCTCATGGGTTTAGTTGGTGGTTTTGGTTGAGAGAGTGGTTCTTTTTGGTTTGGAGAAGGGGAAACAATGTCATTTATCGATCTCCGTTTTTGATGGGGAGGAGTTGCGTGTGAAGGTTCAGAAGAGAAAGCCGATTTTGAGGGTGTCGAAGGGTTAGTAGTTGATGGTGGATTTTGTGGTGGAGGTGTTGGTACTATAGGCATCGTGTTTCTTTGTGGTTCAGTTTGTGTTGGTGATTTTTCTATTGGGGGACACGAATCAGAACAGTCATCACTCTCAAAGTCTGAAATGATGAAGTAAAATGGCTTAGGGTTCATGGATTTCGACGTACCAATACCAGACTGGACGCGCATGGAGCGGCGTGGAGGAGTGATTCTGGTGCGAAGATGGGGAGGCACTTGAGCGTAGTTTGGTATAGGACAAGTGTATAGTGGTGGAAGAAAGGTAGACAGAGGAATGAGGTTTAGAACTTCTTGACTATTTTGAGAAGATGGAGAGGCAGAAGATGTGTGTGGTGGTGAAGGGCGAGGTGGTGGAGAGGGAGAACGCTCTCTGGATTGGTATGAGGAAGATGAAGAGGGTGGTGTACAGGGAGAGGCATTTTCTCGTGCAGACTGTTTGGTTCGAGCCATTTTTGTTTTTCTGGGAGGAAGATGATGAAGAAGATGAACAGTGAACGTGATTTAGAGAAAGAGAGAGATGATTCCAGCTTTTGGGGAAAAGAAGGTGGGAAGAGAAACAGTTTTCTGACTTGAGAAGATGGAGAGAAAAAGGTGGAGTAATGATGAGTTTGTACCTAGGGAAATGGGAAAAGCATTTTGGGGGATTGGAGAGTGTATGTGTCAGCATTCTAACGCCAAACACAAGGGCACGTGCAATAAATGCCAAGATTTGCCTTTTTTACTTTTGAGAGGGAAAAGCAGACTGTTGCTTTTTCCAGAACGGAGAATGATGAATCGCAAAACGGAGACTGATAAACGATCTCTGTTTTCTGCAGAAGCAGATTTTAACCAGAATTTTCTGGATTTTTCATGATTCTCAGTTTTTCTTTGATTGAATTAAAACTATCCTCCACAAGAGGCTTAGTGAAAATGTCAGCAAGTTGATTTTGAGTATCAACGAAGATTAATTCAACGTCTTTCTTATTGACATGATCACGAACGAAATGATGTTTTATTTCAATATGCTTTGATCTAGAATGCTGAATAGGATTTTTAGACAGATTTATAGCACTTGTATTATCACAATAAATTGGAATATTGGAATAGCTTACAGAGTAATCTTGAAGTTGGTTCTTGATCCACAAAACTTGTGAACAGCAGTTTGCAGCTGACACATATTCAGCCTCAGTTGTGGATAGTGCTATGGTGTTCTGTTTTCTGCATGACCAACTGATTAATGCTTCACCTAGGAACTGACATGCTCCACTTGTGCTTTTTCTTTCAACTTTGTCTCCAGCATAATCAGCATCACAGTATGCTATAATATCAAAATGGGAACCTTTTCTATACCAAAGACCAAGATTAGTTGTTCCAACGAGATATCTAAATATGCGTTTAACAGCAGTTAAGTGGGATTCTTTTGGCGCTGATTGAAATCGAGCACATAATCCTACTGCAAACACAATATCTGGTCTGCTAGCAGTTAGATATAGCAGAGAACCGATCATTCCACGATATTCTTTTTCAGAGACAGATTTGCCATTTTCATCTTTTTCTAAGGAAGTGGATGGATGCATGGGAGTTGTCATAATTTTTGACTCATTCATTTTATATTTGATCAACAGATCTTTGATATATTTTTCTTGACAAACAAAAATGCCTTTTTCGTATTGTTTGATTTGTAAACCAAGAAAATATCTTAATTCCCCCATCATGCTCATTTCAAATTCACTTTGCATAAGTTTTGAGAAATCTTCACATAGTTTTTCATTTGTTGATCCAAAAATGATATCATCCACATATACTTGAACAATGAGTAATTCATTTCCTTCAGTTTTCTTGAATAAAGTAGTATCGATTTTTCCTCTTTGAAAATTGTTCTCGATCAGAAATGAACTCAGTCTTTCGTACCATGCCCTTGGTGCTTGTTTTAAGCCATAAAGAGCTTTGGTAAGTTTGAAAACATGATTTGGTTTTGCTTGGTTTTCAAAACCTGGGGGCTGTTTTACATACACTTGTTCATTTAAAAAACCATTTAAGAAAGCACTTTTCACATCCATTTGAAACAGTTTGATGAGTTTATGAGATGCATATGCAAGAAGTATTCGAATAGCTTCTAACCTTGCAACTGGAGCAAAAGTTTCATCATAGTCTATACCTTCTTGTTGATTGTAGCCTTGAGCTACTAATCTTGCTTTGTTTCTCACGACCTTACCTTCTTCATCAAGCTTGTTTCTGAATACCCATCGAGTGCCAATAACAGTTTGATCTAAAGGATCTGGTACTAGAGTCCAAACTTCATTTTTCTCAAACTGTAGAAGTTCTTCCTTCATGGCGTTAATCCAAGATTGATCAGTAATAGCATCTTTGATTGACTTTGGTTCAATCTGAGATATCATTGCCATGCTGTCGTCATCATTTTTGAATGATCTTCTGGTTCGGATTCCATCAGCTGTGTCTCCAATGATCTGAGTTTGAGGATGATCTCCAATGGTTTTCCAGCTTTTTGGTGGAGAATGAAACGGAGATTGTTTATCAATCTCTGTTTTCTGCAGACTTGTTTCCTGCTGTGTTTCATTTTGAGTTTCTTCTTCCTCATCCTTTTTACTTATATCTAGATCATCAAACTCATCAAACAATATATGCATACTAATTTCAACAACATTAGTTCTTAAATTGAACACTCTATAACCTTTAGATTCGGTTGAGTATCCAAGAAAGATCGCTTTATCGGATTTTGCATCAAATTTTCCAATAGGATCTTTGTTGTTTAGTATGTAACAGTAACAACCAAAAATATGAAAGTAAGAAATGTTTGGTTTTCTGTTTTTCCAGATTTCGTACGGAGTTTTGTTGATGATTTTTCTGATAGATACACGATTCAAGATATAGCAAGAAGTGTTTATGGCTTCTGCCCAAAAATAACTTTCAACATTTGATTCTTCTAAAATAGTTCTTGCCATTTCTTGTAGTGTTCTATTCTTTCTTTCAACAACTCCATTTTGTTGTGGAGTTCTTGCACATGAAAGATTGTGAGATATACCAAGTTCATCAAAAAAGCTTTTGAATGAGGCATTTATGAATTCTCCTCCATGATCACTCCTTACAGAGATGATGCTGGAGTCCTTTTCATTCTGCACCTTTTTACAAAATGTTTTAAATGATTCAAATGCATCATCTTTTTGTTTTAAAAACAGAACCCATGTAAATCTTGAGAAATCATCAACAATAACAAAACCATATTTCATTCCTCCTAGACTTGTTGTTTTGACAGGCCCGAATAAATCTATGTGAAGTAGTTCAAGAGTTCTTTTTGTTGTTACAAAATCTTTTGTATGAAAGCTGCTCTTGACTTGCTTACCTTTTGCACAAGCTTCACAGATTTTGTCTTTCTCAAAATTAAGTTTTGGTAAACCTCTAACAAGATCAAGTTTGGAGATTTTTGAAATAGTTTTCATGCTGATATGTCCAGCCCTTTTATGCCAGATCCATTTATCTTTATTGATTGATATAAAGCATGATTCATCAGGTAATTCATCCAAATATATCACATATAAATTTTTCTTTCGCTTACCAGAGAACATAATTTTTCCAGTTCTGGCCAACTTGATTTCACATACCTTTGGCTTGAAAGTGACTTCGCATCCATTGTCGCATAACTGACTTATGCTTAATAAATTGTGTTTCAATCCTTCCACGTATTGGACATCATTTATTTGAGCAGAGTTTGTCTTACCAATTGTTCCATTTCCCTTAATTTGAGCTTGATCATCATTTCCAAATGTGACCGAACCACCATCCTTCTTGCTGAAGGTTATGAAACAATTTCTATCTCCTGTCATGTGCCTTGAACAGCCACTGTCCAAGAACCAAGGCTTTCTCTTTGTATTTTGAAAACCAACCTGCAGGTGATATCATTCCAGTTTTAGGTACCCACTTTGTTTTGGGTCCTTGAGAGTTAGTTTTTAAGTGGTATATCATTCTTGTTTTGGAAACAGCTGTGTTGTTTGTTGATTTTGAAATGGGTTTAGCAATATATGATTTAGGAGAGTTGAACTTTGGTTTAACAGATGTTTTGAAACGTTCAACTTGTAACCTTGAACTTTCTCTGTTTGGGGAACAAACTGGAGAACATTCTCCGTTTTGCTGTTTTTCTGAAACAATCTTGACAGGATGATTCTCATGTTTAAAAAGCTTCTTCTTTTCGATTTTTTCATCCCTTTTCCTGAAGTAGCATGCAAACTCTAGATGTCCAAGTTTTCTACAGTATGAGCATCTAGTCTTGCATTTTTCTTCCTTTCTTTCTGGGACAAAGAAGTTTTCATAAAGTTTGGTTTTTTGAGTTTGATTGAAACCAAGACCAGCTTTATCAAAAATTCCTATTTGAGATCCCATGATGTTATGAAAAGTTTCAGTGGCTTTAATGAAGTTCAGTAAATCAGTTTTGAGAAGTTCGTTTTCATTTTTAAGTTGAACGTTCTCCGTTTGTAGCGCAGAATGTTCTTGACATTCTTCACTTTCAAAAACTCTTGTTTCTTTCAATTCTTGAATCATCTTTTTTAACAAATTATTTTCAGTTTGATTTCTTTCCTTCTCTTCTTTCTCTTTATAAAACTGTTCTTTCAGAGAACTACATTTTTGAATAAGGAGATTTGAGTCATTTAGCAAGTTATCAAATTCATTTCCCATTTGTTGACATAAATGACATGGTTCAGAATTCATTACCTCATCTTCCTCTGTTTTTGCCATCAAGCATATGTTGGCTTCTTCTTCCTCTTCTTCTGTTTCTGATTCCTCTGAATCATCCCATGTTGCCATCATTGATTTCTTTTTGAAGGGAAATCGTTTTGGTGGATTTTTGTTTGATGGACATTCTGCCTTGTAATGTCCCAATTTGTTGCATCCAAAGCATGTGACTTGACTCTTGTCAATCTCTGTTTTAGGATTTCTGTTTTGAAATCCCTTTTTGATTTGATCTCTTCTTCTCATCATTCTTTGAATTCTTCTAGTGAGAAGCGCGATTTCATCAGCATCTCCTTGTTCATTCTCTTCTGATTCCTCTTCAACTGGAACTGTGATTTTTTCTTGAGAGACTTTCAGTGCTATTGCCTTTCCTTTCTTGACTGGTTTGTCTTCTTGCAATACTATCTCATGAGCTCTTAGAGTTCCAATTAGTTCTTCCAGAGGCAGTGACTCAAGGTTCTTGGCTTGGCTTATAGCTGTCACCATTGGTCTCCAAATGATTGGGAGACACCTCATGATTTTTCTTACTCTTTCTTGCACAGTATAGGCTTTGCCAAGAGAACGCATTTCATTTACTATTGTGGTGAATCTTGAGTACATTTCATCAATGGTTTCTCCTTCTTGCATTTCGAACAATTCGAATTTCCTTATACCAATGTCTATCCTTGTTTCTTTGACATGGCTTGTTCCTTCATGGTGAGTTTGCAATGTATCCCAGACTTCTTTTGCAGTTGTGCATTCATCTACCCTTTCACTTTCTTCCCTGCTTAAAGCACATGATAAGAATAATTGAGCTTTAGAATTTAGAAGTACCTTAGCTTTATCTTCTGCTGTCCAATCTGCTTCCTTTTTTAGAGCAGAATTCAAGTCATCTTGATCGACCCTTGGTGTGAAATCTCCATCTGTGATGATGCGCCACATTCCTGTGTCTTGAGATTTTAAGAACAACTGCATTTTGTTTTTCCAAAAATAATAGTCTGATCCATCAAAGAATGGAGGTCGATTTGAGGATCCTCCTTCAACAATGTATTTTGCTTTCGACATTCTTCTAGATCTTTTCTCTAACACTTGTTAGGTGTTTTTGAACTTTTTAGAGACCGAGCTCTGATGCCAATTGAAGTAACAATGTCGATTTACAAGAAAGGGGGGTTTGAATTGTAAATATGCCTTTTAAAAATTCCTGTTAAAACTTAAGAAAATAACTCAAGAATGATCTTGGTTATGAAACAGAAAACGGAGAACGTTCGTGGTTTATGTTATAAAACATAGAACGTTCCTAAATTAGAAGAAAATCAGTTTCTATTTTATCTTAAATGATTAATGCAGTATAATAAAAAAAGAGAAAGGAAAAAGAATACAACACAAAGATTTATCCTGGTTCACCCAACGTGGGTTACGTCAAGTCCTCACACTGTGAGATTTTCCACTAAGTGTTTAAAATGAAGAACCTTCTTAATCTTACAACACCTAGAATAGATCAACCTTGATCTATTTCTTTCTTAATTACTTTCCACCCAGAAAGCAATCACAACACCTATCTAACCTTGATAGGAAGCAATCTTAAACAAACTATAAAGAAACTCTTATAGTTTGAGTTTTTACAAATGATTGAATTTGACAGAATCTGATATTGCTCAACTCTTGTTTGAGAATAGATTCTTTACAGAGTATCTAATGACAATTTCGCAACTGATATGTGAATGTGCAGCAGTGGCTGTTTCGCGAATTGCAGAAAATGATGTTGCCTCTGTTTTGCAGAATTTCAAGCTTAAGTGTGATTGTATATTGTTGATTACTTAGCACTTGAATTTCTTACTGAGAACTGAGATAATGGCCTTCTATTTATAGGCTGGGGATGTACTGGATAAGTACGAAATAGCTGTTGGAGATGCCATGCTTTTTTGACTAAAACATTATTTTAGAATAAAAATAATACTTCTTTGAAAAAGCTTTTTGACTTTTAATGGTTTAGCATTGAAAGCATTTTTATCCTTTCTTTGACGTTTCTTCATTGATCTTGGATGGTACATTATCTGTCTTGAGTGTAGCTAGAGAAGGTTGGAGAAGATTTGAAGCGAATTGCAGAACAGAGAGGATGCAAGGCTGCTGTTGCTGTGCAGAAAACGGAGAATGATTAACGTTCTTGGTTTTATCAGTTTGAACTTTCTTGAGCTTCAATAATCATTCTGGAGTTCCCGTTTTGAATGTTTTGTATTTCCTTTGTTCTTGTCTTGTCATATACCCAGTTTGATCAAGTTTTCTTGACATTTGAATTTTGGAGTTCTTAAGCCGTCATGACTTTTGTCCATCTTTGAACCCTTTGATCTTTGTGATCAACTAGCCTTTTTGAGCTTGGATGAATCCTACTTGTTCCTTTCCATGTACTGATTAGATATGAACACATTTCCAGGACAGATTCTTTGTTAACGATGTAGATAAACTTTGAACAACATGTTGTGATAGATAATTCGGTGAAGCTGAAGATCATTCTCTGTTTATGATGCAGAATGATCTTGTTGTTGTCTTTTCTTGTATTTGCTTGATTCTGCTCTTAATTAAAACCACTCAAGAATACAAGTTAAATTAACATAACATTTAGAATCATAATTAACATACTTAATTAACCTTTGTTTATTTTCATCAAAACTTTTAAAATAGAGAGTTTGTCTCAACATGTTTCACTCATTAGAACTGGGTTCATAAGGAAGTGAGACCACATGCTTCTTTCTTGTCCAGAAAGCATTGGGGTGATCTGCACAAATTTCTTTTTCAAATTTATCTTGTATAATTTTATTTTGTAATTGTTCTTCTATTCTTTTATAATGAATCTCTTTGTTTATCATTCCTATTTGTTTCTTCTTTTGAGAGATTAAATTAATTTTATTATGCTTGATGTCGATGCTTCCTGTAACATTTAATTATTTAATTTTGGGTTTTTGAACAACTTCAAATTTTATTGTTTTTCCTAATGCTTTTTTAGTAAGACCTTCATGTGATACAGTGAATGGGTATATTAATGCTAAGAAAGGGTTTTCTATAATTACACTTTCTCTAATGTCTTTTACTAATAAATTGAAGTATGATAACAAATTCCATTTTTACATACCTTTGCATCAAGTAATTTATAAGTAACACCTAATCTAGAACCATTGGCTCCACTTAATCTTTCTAGGGTTTTTTTGTGATATTTAGTGGGTATTAATCCTTCTTGGATACAATTAGAGTCTGCACCAGAATCAAATAATGCAATAAACTCAAATTTTTTATTTTTAATAATTATAGTTATTGGACAGTACCATTTGTGTACAATTAATTTATTTAACAAAAATAAATAAGGTTTTTTTTTCTTTTATATCATTATTATTACTACTACTTTCTAACTTATGTTGTTGTTCTGATATACTTTTTCCTTTTAATTCTAAATACTTAACATCTAATTCTAAATCCTTTTGTTTTAATAATTGAATTTATTGTTTTTATAGAAGTAATTTCATTCTGCAAGTCTTTAATAGTAATTGGTGGGGTAATAGTGGGTTTAAATCAATTCATTATTTATTTAATTCTACTTTATGAACTATTTCATTTTCTATTTGTTCTTTTTCTATTATTCCTTGTATCTAAATCATAAATTCTTCCTTTTGATTTGAATCAGGCAATTTTCTTAATACTTCTATAAGATTACTAACTTGATATGTAGTAATCATATTAATTCCCTTAGTACAATCATTACAGTTACATAATTCTGGACCTAAACAATAATTTTCTTCTGAACTTTCTCCTAATTCTGATTTTTCTGATATATTATTAAAATATTCTTCTTCATAAGATGATTCTTCCGAAGAACTAGAGGATTCATCAATCAACATAATTCCTTTTAAGATATTAATAAGACTTCTTTTAATTCTTTTTGTATTTCTAATTTACAGATTTCATTAATTTTTTGTTTTACTCTACAATTTTTTGCATAATGTTCTAGTCTTCCACATTTAAAACATTTAATTTATTGTTTATTAAAGACTTTTTTATTAGTTCTTTTAACTTTTTGTGTTTTCTTTATTGGTTCTTTTGGGGTGTAATTATTATTATAATTTTTCTTTTTTTTATAATGTCTAAATGTTTGTTTTGGATATCTTTTATTTATGTTTTTACCAGGAGCTTTAATCATCTCTATTCCGAATTGTTCACAAAATGATCTTAATTCTTTTCTACTTTGTACTACTCCTCATCTAATTTTATTCTGTATTTTAAAATCTGTGCATATTCCTATTTCGATTTCTACTACGTAATTCGATATTTGTCTTAAGGTTAATGTTCCATAAGGAATTATTCCATTAAATTTTGATTTAATATTCATTTTAACTTTTTTACTAAATAATTTAGGTAATCCTGCTAAAAATCTCTTTTTCCAATAATCTACATTTCCACCTGGTCTCATATATAATTTTGACATAAACATGTCTTTATCCCATCTATAATCAGACATCGAAGGGCAATGAAGAGTAACTATTAATGAGACATCGAAGGGCAATGAAGAGTCTCAAATTGTAAGTCTGGATAGCTATGTCTAGGGTAATAATTTCTAGTTTTACCTTGATAACCAATATTTTTCATATTTTTAATTTTGTTAATTTCTAACTCATTGGGGTCTTGTGATAATACATTGACTTGAGAATTATTTGTGATTGTCAACCTTTTTAATTCATCAGAGTTATTTTTTAATTTTGCTTCTTTTAATTCTTTTTCAGGTCCATTTATTAATTTATAAATAGGGCTTTTTGGATCTAGTTTGTAATCCTTATATGAATTTATTTTACTATGCATACTGGGGTGGTTTTTACTCACTTGTAATTCTACTCTATCTAATTGTTCAACCATAGTATATAATATTTGATTACTAAAGCTTAATTGAGTTTGGACTCTTCCTATTTCTTTATTTTCATGATTTGGATGCTTAATTGTTTTAAAGGGTGAAGCTTCGAATATAATTCCATTCTTTTTTATTTTTATTGTTTCTAATGGAGGATGTATAGATGCTATTATTTTATCATCTACAATCTTCCATTTATTACTTATTTTAGTATTAACATTTATGTGATTATTTCTAATAAAAGGGTTTTTTATATTATTTTCTAAACAGTAATTTTCAAACCAGTTAAAGAAATAAATATTTAATCTTATTTCTTTAAGATACACATAATATTTTTCTCTATAATCACTTGTTATTTCTTTTGAGAAAGTATCAAAATACCATTTTCTTTTATCTGTATTATAATCTACTTCGAAATCTTCTGTTAACCAGCCTTTGTCTATTTCAAATTCTTCTTCTAATTCATTTACTCCTGTTGAAGTTGTGGGAATTTAGAGAAAATGAGGAGAGAAAATAATAAGGGCTTGAATATTATTGATAATAGCTTAATGCTGACTTGATTACAAAAGACTCAATATTAATCTCTATTTATAGAGAAACATAGACTCAATCCTAAATCAAGAATAAATCATAATAATGAGAGATATTCTAAGATTCTCTATGATTATAAGTTGATCATAGAAAATAGCTCAAGATACTCTAATATAATATAAAAGATATTGTAAGATATTTTCTAATATTCTAACACTCTCCCTCAAGCTAAAGCTTACTAAGCTTTAACTTGCTACAAGATAACAATGTTTTGCTCCGCAAAATAATAATAAAAAGATGGAAAGGAAACTCCAGGATGCAGGTGAAGTCGAAGAGAATTGCTATAAATACAGCCTAACCAGATAGCTGGAATGATCTATAACATGAGAGCAATTCATGGCAAGCAGTTGAACAACACAACGTCCGTCCTTCTAAAAAACTGCATTTGGAAGCTTCAAACCAATAATATCAGAGACTCAAAATATTTAAACTTGAATTTTTTTCAAGGAGAGAGAGGCATGCTTCAAGTAGAGAAAGGCAAGGTCAGTACATCTGGGACAAAGATGGGGTCAGTGTATCTAGGACAAATTGCCAAGTTGTATGCATGTGGTTCGAAAGAAAAAAAAAACTTAAAACAGATCTGAAACTAGGTAGGAAAACTCAATCTAGACGAATGAAACATTATGCCTGAAAGCGGACAGGCGCGCTTAAGCTCGTGTGGAGCAACTTTTGACCTAAAAGAAAATCTGAGTTGGGTAGATTGGGAGATTTCGCACACAATGGAAGTGGTTGTGTCGGAAAACGTTTCCAGCAGCGACGACATGCAGCAACGGTAGATGGCAGCAGTAGGAGACGGGATAGCAGCAACGACAGGAAACACACGGCGGCGGCAACAGATCTACTCGCAAGAAAATTTACCAAAATTAGTGGCAGCGGCGACTTTTATACTAGTTCACCCAATGAAGGCTACGTCCAGTCGTCGCACACTTGTGATATTTCACTAATGATCAAATTGATCAACCTCTAACAGATGTTACTTACACTTTGTGTATTCTATAGCCTCACTAAGCTTACAATCTTGTTTCTTACAAGTTCCAAACTATTTCCAAGTGTAACTCACGTTGAAATTATAAAGAGATATGAATATGATCGTTTCTCTTTTCTTAAATACTTTCTAAAAAGATATTTCAAAGATCTAGTGTAGGATTATAGAAAGTATGAAGAGATGATGGATATTGCTCTTGATAGCTTTAAGATACTTGATCTTTTTATGCAATGTTGTTGTATCATTAATGATGAAGGGCTTGCTGCCTTTTACAGAAGTCTTGTGATGATCCTTCCATGTGCCAAGCTCTTTATGACCGTTGGAAAGTTAATTCAAAAAGTCCAAGGTCTTTCATCATATTTACAGAACTGCCATCCAACTGCCCTTGGACAGACTTAGTCCATCCTCGAGCAGGAAGATCACCCTCCTTGGAACTTGGCATTGAGCTGTCCTTTTCTTTTCTCATTCTTCAAGACATGTAAGGCTATATCTTTGACTGTGGGCTACAACCATTCTGAACTTTGAAGTGCTATGTCATTTTCAACTTTTGAGAGTGATGTTGACAATAGAGAACCATCCTTAAGCATGTGGGTCAGATTTCCTTTCTTCAAGACATGTGAAGGCTTCTATTTTTGGCTTGTTTGTTGTTGCCTTTCTGAAGATTGACTCTATATTGTTTTCAATCATACAAGAATGATATATAGGTATGCTTTTAGCCTTTGCACATGATATGATGGGTTGCTTTCAACAGTGTTGGGTTGCTTTCCAAGACAATGACCATAAACCCATTCCAGTATAATCCATCAATTAGTAGGTCAATAGAATTTGGAGAAAAATTTCCTAATGAATTAAGAGACAAAACTCAATAATAATAATAATAATAATAATAATAATAATAATAATATGTAATAATAATAATAATATGTAATAATAATATTAATAATAATATTAATAATAATAATAATAATAATAATAATAATAATAATAACAAGCTAAATCCTAGTCGAAAAGGATATACTAATGCATTACTAAAATGGTTAAACGAATTTGTGTCATTTGCAATCCAACAACCAAACATATGAAATATAGAAATTAGATGTCGTTGTTCTGTTTGCAAAAATATTGATTTCTTAGACTTTGAAGTTGTTAACATTTATATTTTAAGGAAGTAGTTTAAACCTGACTATTAGTATTGGACATCTCATGGAGAAAGTGATCCAGAGTTGCATGTAGAAATTAAAAGGAAAAATATGCACAAGAGCGACATAACAATCATTTTAATAAATTTGAGAGCATGGTTTATGATGTTATTGGACCACAGTATCAAATGCATTATGATGAAGAATTAAAGGATTCTTCAAATATAGAATGATCAAAAGTTTTATGATTTACTAAATGCAGCTCAAAAGCCATTGTGACCGGGATGCAACGATAACACTGAAGTGTCTTTTGTTGTTAGATTGTTGGCAATTAAATTAGAGGAAAATATTTGTCAACAATCTTTTAATCAAATAGTGACACTTATGAAGGAGACAAAATCTTTCAAAACTTGGTCTCACTGTGGAAAAAATAGATTGTTGTGTAAATGGTTGTATGTTATTCTACACTAATGAATGTAAACAATTAAAAGAATGCAAGTTTTGTAATGCACCTCGTTATGAGAAAAAAAAAGATTGGTAGGCATGAATTCAAAGAGGTACCTATGAAAACAATGCAATATTTACCGCTAATTCCCAAACTTAAAAGATTAAATGCTTCGATGAGCTCAGCTCCACATATGAGATAACATTATGAAAATAGACGAGAACCAGGAGTGATGTGTCATCCATCAGGTGGAGAGACTTGGAAACACTTTGATCAAATTTATCCTTACTTTGTTGTTGAACCGAGGAATGTATACCGATGGTTTTACCCCATTTAGTCATACTACCTAACCTTATTCATGTTGACAGATAATTGTCACTCCTTACAATCTTCCTCCAGAACTATGCATGACAACTCCCTACGTTTCTCGCTTCGATTATTCCTGGATCACATAATCCAAAGAGCAAGATAGATGAGCTCAAATATTTATGGAATGAAAGAGTGCTTACTAAATCGATCGCTATTATATTTATTGATCGCTATTATATTTATTGACCGCTATTATATTAATTGACCGATTTTTTCCATTTAATAACCGAACAATTGATCTCTAAAAGCGCTTTTTCAATAATTCTAATACATCATTTCTCCTTAATAATTAAGCTACCTTTAATGTCACATTTTGTTTCTTTAACATTATTAAAGAAAATGGATTAGTGATGTCATCCAAGAAAATGAAATTATTTCAGGGTAATATTAGATTTTTAGGATTCAACATTTATCAAGGAACAATAACACCAATTAATAGGTCAATATAATTTTGAGAAAAATTTCCTAATGAATTAATAGATATAGGAGGAGGTCGTTAACAAAATAAAATTAAGTTGCTAGTATATGCAAAATAGGAGTGACACCTTATTTGTTTTGATATATTTACTCAACCATATTAATTTTGAGGTTTTTTTTTTCTATTAAATGTACTTTGATTTTTTAAAATATTTTATAATCATTTTTTACAATGTTTTATTTTTATTATTTATATTACTTTTTCATTTATTGGATTGCATTGGTCAGCGCTTAAGTGGATTATGAGGTACTTAAATGGCTCACTGACAGCAGGTTTAAAATTCAAAAAGAATCATCATGACAATTAACCAATCAAATGATATGTGGACTCGGATTATGCTGGAAACATGGACACTAGAAAATCAATTTCAAGTTATGTTTTCACTCTATATGGAATTGTTGTAAGTTGGAGAGCAATTACGCAGTCGGTGGTAGCACTTTCTACAACTCAAGTTGAATTCATTGCGCTTACTGAAGGTGTTAAAGAAGCTTTATGGATGAAAGGACTTATTGGTGAACTAGGAATAAATCAGAGTTAACTCAGCTGATGCATTCACCAAATCATTTTCACAAGCTAAGTTCAAGCATTGTTTGGACATAGTTGGCTTCAAAAAAGAGTAAAGATGAAGCAATGGTAGCAAGATCAATGATTGAACTATTCTGATATTGAGTCAAGATGGAGAATTGTGAATATGTGTCTCAAATCATCTAACTAAAGTTAGTTAAGCTTTAGTGGTTTTTATAACTACATTTGGCAAGGTTAGTTATGATAGGTGTTTATAGTTAATTTGCTTGTGTATACTATAAGTAAAGTTGTAATATTGTAGCAGTTGTAATGTTGTTGTTGTAGTAGTAAGAGCTGGAAACTAAGAGAGGCATATGCAACTCATCATAGAATATCATAGAGAGATGATTAAAATGAGAGAAAGAAATATTAATAGAAAGGCTAGTATTGATGGTTCATAAATTGAGAAGGCTTTAATCTTGTAGAGTTCAATTAACAATAGTGGATTAATCTTGCTTGCTTGCCTGTGAGACCGAACACGTAAATTTTTTGTGTTATTCTTTCCTTATCCTTCTTTAATTTTAATGTGAAAACTGTTTCAGAACATTCTCTATTTTCAGCAGAAAAACCCAAAACGTTCTACGTTTTCTGGTTTTTTCAGTTCTGTCCAAAACGTTCTACGTTTTCTGGTTTTTTCAGTTCTGTCCAAAACGTT
>NC_021161.2:33733764-33745318 GCF_000331145.2 Cicer arietinum
CAAAAATAAATCTATGATGATTACTTGGGATGACAGTGACGAGTCATCCTCTGAGCAAAAGAAGGAAGAAGAGATCAACCTCTGTCTCATGGCAAAATAAGATACTGAAAAGGTAATCATCTCAGAACTATGTCCTACGTGTGAAAAGTTAGAAATTGAATTTGACAATCTTTTAAATGACTCAAACACCTTATCTCATAAATGTGGTTTTCTCAAAAATCAATTTTATGAAATAAAGAACCTCAATGAGGAACTTCAAGCTAAGAATGAGAAGTATGAAAAAGTCATTCTAGATTTGCAGTTATCTCATGAGAAATTATCTGAGCAACAAACTTTTTTATATAAAAAGAAAGTCAAAAGTCATCCTCCAGAAGAGGACACAGAAAAGGAAATCTTGAAAGTAGAAGTTGAAGAACTAAAAAATGACATTATCAACTTTGTTAAATCTACTGAAACATTTCAAAAGATTATGGGATCTCAATCTGGAATCTTTGACAAAGCTGGTATTGGATTTAAAAGTTCTCAAAAACAAAAATTATACGAAAATTTTTCCTGCCTAAAAAACAAGAGGATAGGCCAAAATGTACGTTTTGGAAAAAACTTGGACATACTTTCAAAAACTGTCATGCTAAGAAGAAAGCTGACAACATAAAGAAAGTATGTTCATTTTGTGGTAAACACGAGCACCATGATCCTGTTTGTTATCACAAAAGGAAAATCCTCACAAGAGGAAAAACTAATCAACAAGGACCCAATGTTATATGGGTACCCAAGTTACTTTTAACCTCTAACACAGGTTCATCCTCTGATCAACAAAAGAAAGCCTTGGTACTTGGACAGTGGCAGCTCAAGGCATATGACATGGAATAAGCACTGCTTTATTTCCTTGGAGATAAAGGATTGAGGATCAGTCACGTTTGGTAACAATGATAAAGCTCAAATAAAAGGTACAAGTATTATTGGTAAAAATAATTCTGCTAAAATTGAAAATGTTTAGTATGTGGATGGTTTAAAACATAACTTGCTAAGTATTAGTCAATTATGTGATAGTGGATTTGAATTTATTTTTAAGCCTACTCTATGCGAGGTTAAACATTCATCATCGGGTAGAGTTATCTTTTCCGATTTTGGAAAAAATAGTTTATATGAACTATATCTGGATGATTTACCTACTAAATCTTGTTTTGTATCCATTGAGAAAGATAAATGGATTTGGCACAAACAAGCTGGTCACACAAGCTTAAATACTATTTCTAAATTAGAAAAACTAGAATTAGTGAAAGGTCTTCCAAAAATTAATTTTGAAAACGAGGAGGATGATTCTGATCCAACCTCTCAGCAACCTCCAAGAGGATGGAAAATAGTAACACATCATCCTCCTGACCTGATCATTGGGAATATTGTCGATGGTGTTAGGACCAGAAATTCTCTAAAAGAAAATACTAACATGGCCATGATATCACAAGTTCAACCCAAAACAATTGATCAAGAAATTTGTGACAAGTCATGGGTTGAAGCCATGATGGAGGATCTATCACAGTTTGAAAGAAACAAAGTGTGGAATCTTATGCCCCATCCTCTGGAACAAATTGAATGAGGATGGAGTGGTCATTAGAAATAAAACAAGATTTGTGGCACAAGGTTACAACCAACATGAGGGAATTGATTATGATGAAATAATGCACCATTGCTCTATCAACTACAAGGTTGAATATGTATCAGCAGTACAGTGATGCTCGCAATTACTATGGATGAAGAACCAACTAGAGGATTACTCTCTAAGGTACGCAAAAATTCTCATCCTCTGTGATAATACAAGTGCTATTAATCTTTCAAAAAACCCTATACAACATTCTAGATCTAAGCATATTGAAATCAAGTATCATTTTATTAGAGATCATGTTCAAAAAGGGGACATAAAATTAATTTTGATTGAAATTGAAAATCAGTTGGCTGATATTTTTACCTAACCTCTTCAGGAGAATCAGTTCAAAAATAAACATGAGGAACTCTCTATCATTATCCAAAGTTATTTAAATAAAATTTTATTCATGAATAATTTTTTATTTATTTAAATTTTCTTCTGGGGATCATATCTTAAAATTGAGAAATATCCTCCTCTATAGGATGAGCAAAGTCTGATGATGTTTGGTCAACCTGAATATCATTGTTTTAATTTTAATTTTAGTTTATGCTTATTGGTCAAATTATTCCTGATGCAATATCAAATATGATCTTTTAAATAAAGCCTAAGAATCAGAGGATATGTAAACCAACAGAAAATACAATTTCTTTTTTTGTGAAACATCCTAATGCCACGTCAGACAAGGCATGCGCATGCCTCACATTTCCCATTGGTCCGCCTTGTGGCACGGCTCTCATTTCTCCCATCTCGCATTTAATGTGCAGACTACAATAAATGACATTTATCACATTTCCCATAACCTACCCTAGCTATCATCATTATGTTTCCCATCTCGCATTTAATTGTTGTTTCTCTCTCTCTCTCTCTCTCTCTCTCTCTCCTATACATCTTTTTCAAATGAGCATTAAATGCAAAACGAATACTTCTTTCTTGAAATTACAAACCTTTATTAATTCCTAATAACTATTCCCTCTATTTTTTAATGGCTACAAAATTCCTTCAAATTCTTTGATCAAATCACTCAAAAACTCTGATTATTTATCCTCCTCTTGGAGTGGATAACCAACCATCTTATAAACCCCAGGAAGTCATCCTCATGTCTTGCCACATCAACCTCTTCAACCAATCCTCACTGTCCTTCAACCTCGTCCTCCTCTGATGACTTTTTCTCCGTCCAAAATAGGTGCTTGGATCTTTCCAATTTTTTTTTTATGGTTGTCAAATTTAGGGGGAAAGAGATTATGATCATCCTGTTATCAACTTTTTGTTTAAGAGGATACTTTTTGAAATCTTTATTTCAATCCTCTTGTATATGCTAGTTAATATGTATGTCTTTTGAACCATCATTTTGAAATATCAGCCTCATTAATATGAAGTCTCTTTATGGTTCAAATTCATGTTTCAAAACTTTGGCATATGTTCAAGGGGAGTAATTTTTTTGAAAAATTTAAAAAAGTTACTCTTATGATTTGGGGGGAGCATAAACATTTTATCTCATAATTTTTTTTATATTTAAAATCATAATCTAAATAATTTTGTCATCATAAAAAAGAGGGAGATTGTTGAGACAAAATCTCTCTCAAATGGTTTTAATGATAACAAAATTATTTAAAAGATTATGATTATGGTTAATGACTAATCTGTGCTTTTGAGTGAATTCATATCATTAAGACAAAAAAGAGAAAAATCTGATTCAAATCTGATTCAAATCTGGAGAATTGGAATTCGAGAGGATGACCTCGTAAGAGGATAAAGCTTCAAATCTGCAAAATATTGATCCTCACCAAAACAAATTCTTTTATTCATTAAAGTAAAGACAAAATAGTATTAAAGAATTAATAAATAAAGCTTTTGAAGTAAAGAAGTCAGATGGCAAAAGAATAGGTACGAGGAGGGATTATACTAGGATGGGTCTATGGTCAATATCTTGGAAAGCAACCCAACACTGTTGAAAGCAACCCATTATATCATATGCAAAGGCTAAAAGCAGACCTATATATCATTCTTGTATGATTGAAAACAATATAGAGTCAATCTTCAGAAAGGCAACAACAAACAAGCCAAAAATAGAAGCCTTCACATGTCTTGAAGAAAGGAAATTTGACCCACGTGCTTAAGGATGGTTCTCTATTGTCAACATCGCTCTCAAAAGTTGAAAATGACCTAGCACTTCAAAGTTCATAATGGTTGTAGCCGACAGTCAAAGATATAAGACAGTCAAAGTTCAAGGCCAAGTTCCAAGGAGGGTGATCTTCCTGCTCGGGGATGGACTAAGTCTGTCCTAGGACAGTTGGATGGCAGTTCTCTAAATATGATGAAAGACTTTGGACTTTGTGAATTATTTTCCCAACGGTCATAAAGAGCTTGGCACATGGAAGGATCATCACAAGACTTATGTAAAAGGCAACAAGCCCTTCATCATTAATGATACAACAACATTGCATAAAAATATCAGGTATCTTAAAGCTATCAAGAGCAATATCCATCATCTCTTCATACTTTCTATAATCCTACACTAGATCTTTGAAATATCTTTCTAGAAAGTATTTAAGAAAAGAGAAACAATCATATTCATATCTCTTTGTAATTTCCACGTGAGTTACACTTGGAAATAGTTTGGAACTTGTAAGAAACAAGATTGTAAGCTTAGTGAGGCTATAGAATACACAAAGTGTAAGTAACATCTGTTAGAGGTTGATCAATTTGATAATTAGTGAAATATCACAAGTGTGTGACGACTGGACGTAGCCTTCATTGGGTGAACTAGTATAAAAGTTGTGTGTGTCATTCTTTACATTTTCTCTTTCTTTTACTCTACACAAATTTAAAAGGCTTAAATAACCATCATCGAGTTCGCATCCTCTCAGAGATGATAGCTTTTAAAAAACACGTGAAAAATATTTAAAACAACAAAATCCCTATTCAACCCCCCTTTTAGTGATATTTAGCTACATCAAATCCATCTAATGCTATTAGAATGCGCAATGACGAACCACGTAGAATTGTGCATATGATGTTCTTTTACACACTGCATTGCCACAACCTTTGTGGGAAATTTCATCCTCACTAGGAGATTGTCAGGATCTGGAACAAGGTAAGATTGATTTTTGGACATAGAGTTGTCAAATTCAACGTCAACGTAATTCATGTTATCGGAGGTTACGTTGCAAAAATGTGAGGGGGTCAAAGAAATAAATTGTAGTATATGGACATTGTACTACGGGTTCCTAATCATCATCATCATTGACAACAACTTCAACAAGAATGTCATCCTCATTCTCACTAAAATCGCTAACTTCTTCGTTGTGGACACCAACCACAACAATGATAGGACCATCATCGTACGGTGTATTAAGATCAATCCTCCATTGATTGGTTGGTTCTGATTTGTATTTGTATTTTAATTATCATATTTAATTAAATTTTATTATTTTTATAAACTCTATTTTATTTAAATTTTTTATTAATTATAAAAAATAAAATTTATTTAGATGATTATTATAAAAAAAATTAACATTAGATTTATTTATTTAACTAAAATAATATTGGTAGTATGATGCATAATGAGAAAATAATGATAGTATACATAATTAGAAAATGATATTTAATTTTATTTTAGTGGTAGAATAAAAAAAAAAACCAAAAAAAGAGACGATTGTAATACCACCGCCTTAATCCGCGAATAACTATCTATATTTATATTGATCAGTTCTATTCTCAATCAACACAAGAACAACGTTGTTGTTTACGCACTAACGATCGGAACGAAAGCTCTCACTTTCTCACTCGATCTCGCTCTCTTCTTCTTTGTCAAGCTCTACTTTACAATCTCTCGTTCTCCCTCTCCATCTCACTTTTCTCATTGTTACTTTTTTTAGTTTTACTCTTTGGTTTGTCTGTGTGGCTATTTTGTGGTTCTTTGATTCTTTTTTTAGGTTTTTCTGTCCGTGATGGATTCCCCGCCAGGTACTCCGATTTCATCACTCTCTCATACGGTGGCCACTCCGTCACTTCCGTCGGCACCGAAAAAGAAATCCCAACAGTCTATGGCAAGGTTTATTCTGCACTCTTTAGATGATATTACCGAAATGGTTCAGGAAATTATTCTAGTTCTTTGATTCTTTTTTTAGGTTTTTCCTATCCGTGATGGATTCCCCGCCAGGTACTCCGGTTTCATCACTCTCTCATAACGGTGGCCACTCCGTCACTTCCGTCGGCACCGAAAAAGAAACCCCAACAGTCTATGGCAAGGTTTATTCAGCACTCTTTAGATGATATTACCGAAATGGTTCAGGAAATTATTCTAAGGCCTGAGTACAGCCAAGAAGCATTGAATGCTGAGAGAGAAAGAAAAATGCGCATTTTGATGTCACTGCGATAGTCATTCATTGCTTGCGTGAGTATGATTCTTGTGTTGGTTGGTAACTTGGTATGATTCTCTGTTCCTTTATTCCTTTCAATTTATATTTGGTAAGAATCTAAGTTTATAGATTTATATACGTTTTTATGCCAAAATATAAAATATGCCTTCGATCTTGATTTTTATGCTAAAGAAAGTACCTATTTTATATTATGAATCTATGTTGAATGATGATACTTCTATAGACGGATATGTGTTAGGTAACAATTTATGTGTTTCAATTGTTTATGATTCTCATTCTAAAATCTATAATAAGTCTCCTAAAGCTAGTCCTCTTTATCTTTTTATCTTAATATTGTTTATGTTCTGTCAATGCCACTCTTGTAACTATTCGAATATTTGAGTACTCAGAACCAACATGTTCTAATACCCTCTCATTCACTATCTAAGGTATGTTCTTTTCTTTGCCAAAACTATTTTGAATCTATTACTAACTTGATCGTTGGAGTCTTTGCAGGTACCACACCCATTGCTCATGAGCAGGAACAATTTTGGCAACAACAATTGGTCAATCTAATCTACTTCATATTTGGATAATCATTCTAGAAATGAACATGTAAGTAGTATCTTAATTACTGCATCTCTTCTATGTGGAAAAAGGTGAGAAATTTATGTGATTCAATTGTTTATGACTCTCATTCTAGAATTAATCAATCTCTTAAAGTTAGTCCTCTTTTTCTTTTATATTGATATTGTTTATGTTCTGTCATGCCCCCTTCTTGTAACAATTTATATCTGCATAATGGATCACACATTTTATTGCGCTGTCGGTGGCATGTCCCTGTCCTTCTCAACCTCCAAGTGTCGTTTGTCTGCTCGATGTTGAAATCGGCCTACATTCAAGAGATGTAAGCATACATGCAGTATATTCCACCACAAGCCTTTCTAGATCATAACTCCAAATTCTATGATTGAGTATTTCTTTTCAACACTTGTTAGGATAAGGCAATAGTATATAATTGAAACCAAGAGATCTCTATTCAACACATGTCCAGTGCTTCCTCTACTTACATCAAGTGGCCATTTTACTTCCTCTGGTTCACAATATGTCTGGATTGATGTGCAACTTTGAAGTTCTAGGATGTCGGATTATGTCCTTTCTTTGTAGTGTTACAATATTGTTTCATTTGGCCTATTGTTTTAATCTTGACCTTAATTTGTATAAACTTCAGTTTCCATGACATTGTTATGTTTATTTTCCTTCTTGTGTTAATATACTCTTAATAATTAAAATAAATATGTTAACATGCCTATGTTTGGTTTTTACTTTTGGAGCATGTAAAATTGATTTGAATTGATCTTGACATATTTGGTTGTCATTGAGTTGAATTGATTGTCTCCTTTAGAGTTGATTTTTAGCTTTGGATTTATCAATCAACTCACTTTTACAAGCAACATAAATTGTTTTAACTTCAAGTCACTTTTAATTAAAATCAATTTTACATAATCAATAGTTATGTTTTTTTCGACGGAAAAATAATAGCAATTTTTATTGTGAAGTAGTTTTAATCATCAGTTTAGCACTTGAAAGTATAATCATCATGTAAAATTGATTTGAATTGATCTTGACATATTTGGTTGTCATTGAGTTGAATTGATTGTCTCCTTTAGAGTTGATTTTTAGCTTTGGATTTATCAATCAACTCACTTTTACAAGCAACATAAATTGTTTTAACTTCAAGTCACTTTTAATTAAAATCAATTTTACATAATCAATAGTTATGTTTTTTTTTACGGAAAAATAATAGCAATTTTTATTGTGAAGTAGTTTTAATCATCATTTTAGCACTTGAAAGTATAATACAGTGTAATTTTGAATATGTTAAAGTTTAAAACTGAATACTCCTTTTTTTTTTAAACAAAATAAGTGCTATATTTTTATTGTTTTTAACTTATGTTGATGATCTTGTTATTCTTGGAACCTGTCTACTTGATATACAAAGTATTAAAACAATTACTAGATAGAAAGATCAATATTGAAGATTTTGAAATATTTAAATATCATTTGGATTTTGAAGTGGATATTTTCTTACCCAAAGGAAATATACCCTTGACTTGACTTGAAGTTTAGGGTTGTTGGCTTCTTAACCAACTTCCACATTCATGAATTTGGTTTTAAGCTTTGATTAAAATTTTGACAACCCTTATGTGATCCAATTGGTTTTTGAAAACAAATGGATAGATTGACAAGAAAATAAATTTAATTCACACTAGAATAAAAATAATATAATCAAATTTACTGATGAATAAAACAAAAAGTATATTAATAATACACATAAAAATTGCAGAAATTAATGAAAAATAATCTAATCAAAATCTTCGCAAAAAAAATTATTTGTTGGTATTTGTTTATATCGATTAAAGGTGATATTTGACATGACGAATTCAACTACGTATTGATAAGTTATTTATAAGGTTGAGATAGTGTTGAATTTGGTGTTAGTCTCCATAAATTTGTTGTCTAAAATATAGTATCGATAAAACGAGTCATTTGATTTTATAGACACCACACTAAAATACAAAAACAAAATATAACATACTATGATGACAAACAAATCAATGTTGCACTCAGATGACTAAATCGTAAATAAAACACACAAAAAAGAAGTAAATTTGTGTAGAAAATCAATTATTTAATTAAAAGCATGGAATAAAATAATTTAGATAATTATTTTAGATTAAAAAAAAAAGAATAACCTTAAGTTACCCCTCTAATAAACAAAGAGGAAGAGAAGCTGTGTTATTTTTTTAGGAGGGGAAGTTAAAAAACAACTTTAGGCGGCTACTTGTAAATTCCTCGACATATCTTATGTTGTTTGTATAAGTTATACATCGATTCCTCTCTTCTCTTTTGCCACTCATCTCTAGGTTGCATTAAGGATTCTAAATTATTTGAAGGTAAACTAGTGAAAGATTTTTCACAACAACATCCATTATTATGTTCCAACTCTCTAGTTGTTTTGCGATTCTTAGTGGAACTCATATAAGATCTAGAAGATAACAACAAACTTTTGTTTCTCTCTTGGCAACTCTTTAATTCCATGGAAAATTAAGAAACATTCAATTGTTTCTCATTCTTCATCACAGACAGAATATAGAGCTTTAGAATTCTATTATTTTAATATATCGTTTGATTGTTTAAAAACAAAGTCATGTCCATTAATAGTTGTGATGTGTCGACGGTGTAAAAAAATTTACACTAACCGTGATTAACAATTAAACTCTTAAATTTATGGTACAATAAATAAAATAGATTATTATTATTGTTGGTATATAAATTAATATAATTATAAAAAAATTACATAATTAATAACTTTTTTGTTTTTACAGAAGAATAATAGAAATAAATTTTTATTTAGTTTTAATCATCAACTTAGCACTTGAAAGTATAAGACGCTCATAACTGAATACTCTTTTTTTAAAAAAAAAAAAAAATAAGTACTTTTTTTTATTATTTTAACTTATGATGATGATCTTGTTATTGTTGGAACGTGTGTACTTGATATACAAAGTACTAAAACAATTACTAGATAAAAAGTTCAACATTGAAGATTTTGAAACATTAAAATATCTTTTGGATTTTGAAGTGCTTACCCAAAGGAAATATACCTTCGACTTACTTGAATATCAGGGTTGTTGGCTCCTAAACCAACTTCCAAATCCATGAATTTGGTTTAAAGCATTGTTTAAATTTTTTACAACCCTTATCTGATCCAATTGATTTTTGAACACATAGATACATTGTTTTATCTAAAAATATTAGTATATATATATTGACAATAAATAAATTTAATTCACCCTAGAATAAAAATAACATACATAAAAATTATAGAAATTAATGAAAAATCACATAATCAAAATCGGAATCTTAACAATCAAACTATAGTCTTCTACCAGTCAATGGCTAAGAATAATGTGATATGTACGATCTTTAATGTCATCCATATTCGAAAAAAAGAAATATTTGTTGATGTTTGTTCATATCGTTTATAGGTAATATCTGACATGAAGAATTCAACTATATATTGACAAGTCATTTGTAAGATTGATTCCTCTCTTCTCCTTTTTCTATTCATCTTTAGGCTGCCTTAAGGATTCTATATTATTTGAACGTAAACTAGAAAGATTTTTCACAACAACATCCATCATTTTGTTCCAACTCTGCAATTGCCCTATTACTAGGGTAATTTTTATAATAGGGTAATTTTTCTGGTTTTTATGTTGTAGTATTTAATCGGGACGACGTGTTTAAGGCAAATTGTAATGGTGAGATTAATTGGGATTGGATAACGGGTCTTATTGTTTTTGGTTGCATGTAAGTTGTCTGGTAAAAAGATGGTAATGCTAATGGGGCTAATGGAGTAAACATGTTTTGGTTTGGTGGAGGAAGAAGAGAGAGTTTGTAATACATGTTTCATAGTGGGTGTTTTTGTAATTTTTTTTCACTAATTGGGGATTCATACTTATCTTTATGACTCATTGTGCTTTCCCTGTAAAAATTCTCTTGTAAGAAAATTTGGTAATGAGTTTTTCTCTCCTTTAATATGTTCTATTTCGTAATCAAAATAAGAAAGTAAAGATTGCCATCTAGCAAAACTATGTTTCGAAACCAGGTTTTTAACATCCTTTTGCAAAACATCTTTTTCTGCTTTATAATCAGTTTTTAATAAAAATTTCTTTGAAAATAAGTCATCTTGAAATTTTGTAATGCATAAAACAATTGCCAAAATCTCTTTTTCAACAGTACTATATTTTAGTTGAGTTGGGTTCCATATTCCAGAGTAATATCTCACTATTTGCTCTTTTGGGTTTCCTGGTAATTTTTCTTTTAACACTCCACCATAACCTAACTCTAATGAGTCAGTCTCTACTACTAATAGGGCTTGAGGGTCTAGAATTCCTAAGCAAAGTAATTTTTTAATTATTTGTTTTTAGGTTTTGACACTATCGGCCATAGTCTCATCCAATTTGGGTGGATTTTTTCTTAGTCTTTTAAATAAAGGTGAACATATAATCCTAAGGTTGGGAATAAAGTCTGCTACATAATTTACACTTCCTAAGAATCTTTGTAATTGATTTTTGTCTTTTAATTCATTATGAAAATTTTCTCCAAATTCTATTGACCTACTAATTTGTGTTATTGTTCCTTGATAAATGTTGAATCATAAAAATCTAATATTATCCTGAAATAATTTAATTTTCTTGGCTGACACCACTAATCATTTTTCTTTAATAATATTAAAGAATTTTTTCTAGATGTTCAAAGTGTTGATTAATACTTTTTGAAAATACTAATACGTCATCTAAGTATACAATAGTAAAATGTTGTAATTATTAAAAATGTCATTCATAATATTTTGGAATTCACTGGGTGCATTCTTTAATCCGAAGGGCATAACATTCCATTCGTAATGTCCAAAGGGTACTACAAAGGCTTTTTTATAATTATCCTCTTCTTTTATTTGTATTTGGTAATATCCTGATTTCAT
>NC_021161.2:33745376-33748272 GCF_000331145.2 Cicer arietinum
TTATAATACTTTATTTAATGGTTTATAATTTATAACTAATCTGGGGGCTCCTCTTTCTAATTTTGTTGAGTTCATTACATAGAACCCTACACAACTCCAGGGAGATTTACCAGGTCTTATTAATCCTTTATCTAAGTATTCTTGTATTTCCTTTTTACAATAATCTAGGTATTGTTGATTCATTTGTATTGGTCTTGCCTAGGTGGGAATGTTTCTCTCATTAAAACTGGGTTCATAAGGAAGTGAGACCACATGCTTCTTTCTTGTCCAGAAAGCATTGGGGGTGATCTGCACAAATTTCTTTTTCAAATTTATCTTGTATAATTTTATTTTGTAATTGTTCTTCTATTCTTTTATAATGAATCTCTTTGTTTATCATCCCTATTTGTTTCTTCTTTTTAGAGATTAAATTAATTTTATTATGACTTGATGTCGATGCTTCCTGTAACATTTAATTATTTAATTTTGGGTTTTTGAACAACTTCAAATTTTATTGTTTTTCCTAATGCTTTTTTAGTAAGACCTTCATGTGATACAGTGAATGGGTATATTAATGCTAAGAAAGGGTTTTCTATAATTACACTTTCTCTAATGTCTTTTACTAATAAATTGAAGTATGATAACAAATTCCATTTTTACATACCTTTGCATCAAGTAATTTATAAGTAACACCTAATCTAGAACCATTGGCTCCAATTAATCTTTCTAGGGTTTTTTCGTAATATTTAGTGGGTATTAATCCTTCTTGGATACAATTAGAGTTTGCACCAGAATCAAATAATGCATTAAACTCAAATTTTTTATTTTTAATAATTATAGTTATTGGACAGTACCATTTGTGTACAATTAATTTATTTAACAAAAATAAATAAGGTTCTTATTCTTTTATATCATTATTATTACTACTACTTTCTAACTTAAGTTGTTGTTCTAATATACTTTTTTCTTTTAATTCTAAATACTTAACATCTAATTCTAAATCCTTTTGTTTTAATAATTGAATTTCTTGATTTTATAGAAGTAATTTCATTCTGCATGTCTTTAATAGTAATTGGTGGGGTAATAGTGGGTTTAAATCTATTCATTATTTATTTAAATTCTACTTTATGAACTATTTCATTTTCTATTTGTTCTTTTTCTATAATTCCTTGTATCTGAATCATAAATTCTTCCTTTTGATTTTAATCAGGCATTTTTCTTAATACTTCTATAAGATTACTAGCTTGATCTGTAGTAATCATATTAATTGCCTTAGTACAATCATTACAGTTACATAATTCTGGACCTAAACAATAATTTTCTTCTGAACTTTCTTCTGATTATGATTTTTCTGATATATTATTAACATATTCTTCTTCATAAGATGATTCTTCCGAAGAACTAGAGGATTCATCAATCAACATAATTCCTTCTAAGATATTAATAAGACTTTCTTTTAATTCTTTTTGTATTTCTAATTTACAGATTTCATTAATTTTTTGTTTTACTCTACAATTTTTTGCTTAAAGTCCTAGTCTTCCACATTTAAAACATTTAATTTCTTGTTTATTAAAGACTTTTTTTATTAGTTCTTTTAATTTTTTGTGTTTCTTTATAGGTTCTTTTGGGGTGTAATTATTATTATAATTTTTCTTTTTTTATAATGTCTAAATGTTTGTTTTGGATATCTTTTATTTATGTTTTTACTAGGAGCTTTAATCGTCTCTATTCCGAATTGTTCACAAAATAATCTTAATTCTTTTCTACTTTGTACTACTTCTGATCTAATTTTATTCTGTATTTTAAAATCTGTGCATATTCCTATTCCGATTTCTACTACGTAATTCGATATTTGTCCTAAGGTTAATGTTCCATAAGGAATTATTGTTGATTATTATGACCTCGGAATAATCGGAATGTATCAGTTCTTTAAGAAATTAAATCAATTTCATACACACGGCGGAATTAAATTGCGGCATACAAGATTAGCAATTACAAGGAGATGGATAAGAGATTAACCAAGATGCATGCGAGTCAAATTTCCAGTTTAAACAATATTACCTAACACAGAATATGTTTAACATGCATCTAATATTAATCACACATACAAATATTGCAAGATAGAAAATTAAAGGAGTTAAGGGTTAGAGAAGATTGCACCAAGAATTTATCCTGGTTCGGTTGTCAACGAGACAACCTACATCCAGTCCTGACAATCCAATCGGATTTCAGATTTTCTTCTCCAATAGAAAGAATCAATTACAGATTGTCCAGTTTCATCCCCGAAACCTATCTATCTCTAATGATCTCTTTCCTATTGATTACCCTCTGATCCTTGTAGACACTCAGCAGTCTAACACAGAATCACAGTACGACTCCTTCTTGTTGAGACCTCTCACCCAAGAAGGTAGCCACTAGTTTCTAGCTGGCTTTCTATCAACCCTTTGATCCTTGTAGACACTCAGCAGTCTGACACAAAATCAAAGTGCGACTCCTTCTTGTTGAGACCTCTCACCCAAGAAGGTAGCCACCAGTTTCTAGCTGGCTTTCTCGCTTTCGTTTCGTTTCAAAGTATTGTTATAGACAGATTAAAAGAAGTACAAAAAGAAGTCTTCAATCTTGATCAATGTGTCTTCTCACGAATCTGGATATTCAATGATTGTTCATGAGGACATTGTCTTTTCTCTCAAGAATACTTTTTCAGCTCTCTCAATGATTATGGATAATCTTTTGATCTTGATCTGAAAGAGCATTATCAGATTGTCAACAAAGTGTATTGTGATTTGTTATTGAAGTTATCTTGAGTTCTCAGAACTATGAAAGTTATGATCAAGGTTCTTTTTGAAAAAGATTGAAAAACAGTTTATATAGTTTCTGAAAAACAACTACTAAATCGATTTACCAATCGATTCATTAA
>NC_021161.2:33748397-33785009 GCF_000331145.2 Cicer arietinum
TCTTACCAGATGTTTAGTTCAATCGATTTCCCAATCGATTGCAACCAAACTTAACTTGATTGAAATTCACACAATAGATTGTCTAATCGATTGTGTTTGTCACAGGTGAAGTTACTTTTGAAATTTCATTTTAAGCAATCGATTTGCCAATCGATTTCCTAATGCCCTGTGACTTCCCAATCGATTTGCCAGTTGATTAGTTTCAATCAGTTTACATTTTGTGATATGTACAATCGATTTGTCAATCGATTAACCTGTAAACCAGGTTGCCACTGACTTGTTCAATTTTCATTTCTAATATAGTCAGTCGATTGCCCAATCGATTATACAATCACAAACATTTACTTTTCCTTACACCCTTGTTATGAAATCAATTTCCCAATCGATTTACTCAGTGAATAATCAACTTTTGTTGATTTCTTGTGTTCCAAGCAATTTGTTCCAAGTGTGTAGGATTGAATTGGTGTTCCTGAAATCTTGCTCAATTGAAATGTTAGATTTATCATATGATGTATGAACATTGTATGTTTGTTAATTATGTCAAAATTAGGATTCAAAGGACTAAAGTCCAACAATTATTCCATTAAATTTTGATTTAATATTCATTTTAACTTTTTTACTAAATAATTTAGGTAATCCTGCTAAAAATCTCTCTTTCCAATAATCTACATTTCCACCTGGTCTTATATATAATTTTGACATAAACATGTCTTTATACCATCTATAATAAGACATGGAAGGGCAATGAAGAGTAACTAATTGTTCAACACCCCTTTCTTGTTATTGTAATGGGTCTCTTACAAACACTTTCGTGATAGCATATAATAGGGTATTTACTGAGTCTTCTTCTATTGGTATTCCATTATTATCTACTTTAATTGTTGTTAATATCATAGTTTTTTCTTATTCAGTAACTATATTATCCCACCATCCTTTTAATTGACCAGTGAGTCCAGTGATTAATAATAACGCTGCCTTTTTATCAGTATTTTTCCCTGATGTTTTAAAGGCGGTGGCTGCCATAGTCATGGCCTGAATAATATTTAATATGTTTTGTTCACTATGTCCATCTATGTTCCATTCAATAATAGAATCTCCACTATAGGTTACGGAGGTCATGTAGTAACTTTCTTCAAATTGTAAGTCTGGATAGCTAAGTCTAGGGTAATAATTTCTAGTTTTACCTTGATAACCAATATTTTTCATATTTTTAATTTTGTTAATTTCTAACTCATTGGGGTCTTGTGATAATACATTGACTTGAGAATTATTTGTGATTGTCAACCTTTTTAATTCATCAGAGTTATTTTTTAATTTTGCTTCTTTTAATTCTTTTTCAGGTCCATTTATTAATTTATAAATAGGGCTTTTTGGATCTAGTTTGTAATCCTTATATGAATTTATTTCACTATGCGTACTGGGGTGGTTTTTACTCACTTGTAATTCTACTCTATCTAATTGTTCAGCCATAGTATATAATATTTGATTACTAAAGTTTAATTGAGTTTGGACTCTTCCTATTTCTTTATTTTCATGATTTGGATGCTTAATTGTTTTAAAGGGTGAAGCTTCAAATATAATTCCATTCTTTTCTATTTTTATTGTTTCTAATGGAGGATGTATAGATTCTATTATTTTATCATCTACAATCTTCCATTTATTACTTATTTTAGTATTAACATTTATGTGATTATTTCTAATAAAAGGGTTTTCTATATTATTTTCTAAACAGTAATTTTCAAACCAGTTAAAGAAATAAATATTTAATCTTATTTCTTTAAGGTACGCATAATATTTTTCTCTATAATCACTTGTTATTTCTTTTGAGAAAGTATCAAAATACCATTTTCTTTTATCTGTATTATAATCTGCTTCGAAATCTTCTGTTAACTAGACTTTGTCTATTTCAAATTCTTCTTCTAATTAATTTACTCCTGTTGAAGTTGTGGGAATTTAGAGAAAACGATGAGAGAAAATAATCACTACGCGAAAAATGGTATTTTACAGCGTTTTTTTTAAGCCATTACAGCGCTTTTTCAAAAAATTAAGCGCTGTAGTATCCAGCGCTGTAAAAAGATACAACAGCGCTCTTTAAAATAAATAAAAAGCGTTGTAAATCTCTTCTAAAAACGTGCTGCTTGTTGTATTAGTTTTACGGCGCTTTTTAAAAAAAGCGCTGTAATATGCATTCCTTTATTTCAATTAGATCTCTTTCTGGGATTATAACAACAATCTCCTTCATAAATCGTAATATACAGTATCCGCAGTCTATGTTGTTAGTTTGACGAGAGCACTATAAAATAAAACATATAAGTCAATAAATATTTGTGGATTGATTGTTAATGAAATTTTAAAGCCATACATTTCAAACCTTTATTAGAATCCATGTGATTTATTTGATTTTTGCTTCGACACTGTAGCACCCATTTGAGCTCGGAAAACTTGTAAAACACTATCAAATAAATGTGATTATTAGCATTAACAGACACATTATATATATATATATAAGAAATAAATGAATAAATGAATACAATACCTGAAGAGTGCGAAGAAATACGTAGAGTTCATAAGGTTACGGTTTCGTTTAAGAAGAAACAGCGAAGCCTATTACAGCGCTTTTTTTAAAAAGCGCTGTAAAAGACCTTCTTATTTTATTTTTTAAAAGCCTATTACAGCGCTTTTTTTAAAAAGCGCTGTAAAAGACCTTCTTATTTTATTTTTTAAAAGCCTATTACAGCGCTTTTTTTAAAAAGCGCTGTAAAAGACCTTCTTATTTTATTTTTTAAAAGCCTATTACAGCGCTTTTTTTAAAAAGCGCTGTAAAAGACCTTCTTATTTTATTTTTTAAAAGCCTATTACAGCGCTTTTTTTAAAAAGCGCTGTAAAAGACCTTCTTATTTTATTTTTTAAAAGCCTATTACAGCGCTTTTTTTAAAAAGCGCTGTAAAAGACCTTCTTATTTTATTTTTTAAAAGCCTATTACAGCGCTTTTTTTAAAAAGCGCTGTAAAAGACCTTCTTATTTTATTTTTTAAAAGCCTATTACAGCGCTTTTTTTAAAAAGCGCTGTAAAAGACCTTCTTATTTTATTTTTTAAAAGCCTATTACAGCGCTTTTTTTAAAGAGCGCTGTAAAAGACCTCCTTATTTTACTTTTTAAAAGCCTATTACAGCGCTCTTTTTAAAAAGCGCTGTAAAATACCTTCTTATTTTATTTTTTAAAAGCCTATTACAGCGCTTTTTTTAAAGAGCGCTGTAAAAGACCTCTTTATTTTACTTTTAAAAGCCTATTACAGTGCTTTTTTAAAGAGCGCTGTAAAAGACCTCCTTATTTTATTTTTTGAAAGTCTATTACAGCGCCCTTTTACAGACATTTTAAAGCGCTTGTCCAAAAGCGCTGTAAAAGACCTCCTTATTTTTTTTTAAAAACCTTTTTACAGCGCTTTTCCAAAAAGCGCTCTAATAGGTCCTTTAATTATGTGAAATCAAAGTCTTTTACAGCGCTTGTCAAAAAAGCGCTGTTGTATCCTCCATTATTTTTAAAATATCATACAACAACGCTTGTATTTAATAAGCGCTATAAAATGTCATTTTTGGCGTAGTGAATAAAGGCTTGAATATTATTGATAATAGCTTAATGTTGACTTGATTACAAAAGACTCAATATTAATCTCTATTTATAGAGAAACATAGACTCAATCCTAAATCAAGAATAAATCATAATAATGAGAGATATTCTAAGATTCTCTATGATTATAAGTTGATCATAGAAAATAGCTCAAGATACTCTAATATAATATAAAAGATATTGTAAGATATTTTCTAATATTCTAACACTCTCCCTCAAGCTAAAGCTGACTAAGCTTTAACTTGCTACAAGATAACAATGTTTTGCTCCGCAAAATAATAAAAAAAAGATGGAAAGGCAACTCAAGGATGCAGGTGAAGTCGAAGACAATTGCTATAAATACAGCCTAGATAGATAGCTGGAATGATCTATAACATGAGAGAAATTCATGGCAAGCAGTTGAACAACGCAAGGTCCGTCCTTCTAAAAAACTGCATTTGGAAGCTTCATACCAATAATATCAGAGACTCAAAATATTTAAACTTGAATTTTTTTCAAGGAGAGAGAGGCATGCTTCAAGTAGAGAAAGGCAAGGCCAGTACATCTGGGACAAAGATGGGGTCAGTGTATCTAGGACAAATTGCCAAGTTGTATGCATGTGGTTCGAAAGAAAAAAAAAACTTAAAATAGATCTGAAACTAGGAAGGAAAACTCAATCTAGATGAATGAAACATTATGCAAGAAAGCGGACAGGCGCGTTTGAGCTCGTGTGGAGCAACTTTTGACCTTAAAGAAAATCTGAGTTGGGTAGATTGGGAGATTCCGCACACAATGGAAGTGGTTGTGTTGGAAAACGTTTCCAGCAGCAACGGCAGATGGCAGCAGTAGAAGACGGGACATCAGCAACGATAGGCAGCAGACGGCGGCGGCAACAGATCTACTCGCAAGCAAATTTACCAAAATTAGTGGCAGCGGCGACAGTAGCGAATTGAATGGAAAACGAGTGAAACATGTCAAAATGTTGAAAAAGAGAAACTATGATTATATTCCCTAACTATTGGGAACTCAACAGCGGAATAGAGGCAAGATCGTTCAAGGAGGACCGAAATCGGGTCTAGATACCATGTTGAAGTTGTGGGAATTTAGAGAAAAGGAGGAGAGAAAATAATAAGGGTTTGAAAATCATTGATAATAGCTTAATGCTGACTTGATTACAAAAGACTCAATATTAATCTCTATTTATAGAGAAACATAGACTCAATCCTAATCAGGAATAAATCATAATAATGAGAGATATTCTAAGATTCTCTATGATTATAAGTTGATCATAGAAAATAACTCAAGATACTCTAATATAATATAAAAGATATTATAAGATATTTTCTAATATTCTAACAACTCCTTATACCTGAGATGTTGTTGGTGACATCTCTGGTGACTCTAATTCTTGACAATCTGGACAAGGCTCATATAATGGTTGAGGTATTGAGGGTACGAAATCCACTTATGTTAAGTTAATATTAATGGTAGATCTTGAATCTACTGATTTTCTAGAGCTTGTTTCAGATAAATATTTTAATGACTTATCAGTTATAAAAGACTGACTTCGATTCATTCTAATTCTTATACTACCATCCTCTTCTAAAATAAACTGTCTAGGTTTTCTAGATTCTATTCTAGGTGTTGGCATAATTTCTTTTAATACTCATTCTTTTGGTAGTTTAGCAATAATGTCAAAAACCTTTAGTTTTTTAGGGGTTGTAATATTAGAATGTTTTAGATTTGCTTCAACAATTACAGTTTCATTTCTAGGTATATTTCTTAATGCTTTAAAATTATAATTTATATTTGAAACGTTATATTTAATTTTGTAACATATATCGATATTAGCTACTCCTTCATAAAACAAATCATCCATACATTGAATATTAATAACTAAAGACCTTTTAGTAAAACTGTTTTCTAAGTTCATAGAGTAATTTGGATAACAAATAAAATAAACAGGACCATCATTTAAATTTGATTCTAATATATAAATATTGGATTCATTAAATCTTTTAATTCTATTATCACGTAGCACTAATAATATGGGAGTATTTAGTCCTAACTTATGTAATGGTTTAATAGCAACTTGTATTAATCCTAAGTGAATATAACGAAATCCTTGTTTGATATGCTCATCAATTATTTCTTCATTTAATAAATTAATAGTTTCACGATGTTCAACTATTGATTTGGAAGATTCTAATGTATGGCTAATTTCCTGAGATCTAAATTTGTAAAACGTACTAGTTTTATATATTTCTTTATATTTAATGTCAGACATATTCCAATTTTGTAATTTATTTTCTATTTCTGCTATTTGTAACTCTTTGTTTTGATAATTGTCATGGTCATTTTTATTATCTAATTCTTCTATAGATAATGAAGTAGAAAGTATCATGGTTTTATCTCTTCTTCAGGATCCTAGTTCGCTCAAGGTTCTAAGGAATTGGGCCATATTTCTATTGTTTAAACTTAAGGTTTCAAAATCTTTCTCTTCTCACGGGACCACTGATATATCTATTCTGGGAACACCCTACCTTTCTCTTGGGAATTACGGCTTACCAACAGAATCAACCACAGTTGACCAACGTTTTGATAATTAAGATTTTTAAAAACTTAAGTTTAAAATACAAGAAATATAATCTAATTCCTCAGAGTCCTCTTACAAGGCTCTGATACCATATTGAAGATGATGTAAGACCATGATAAACATAAGTATACCATAATTCAATAAAGCAAAACATAATACATAAAGAGTTATGTGAAAATAATGGTAAATCGTCAAGAAATATATCTAATTTAGTTGTTAATAAGAAAACAGTTTGAAAAACTAATTGAAAGTAAGGAAAGTTCATAAATTTGTTCATGATTAAAACTTACAATTATTTCTTTCAGAGAATGAGGGAATTGCAAGGAAACGACTGACAAACTTTTCAATACTTTTGCGAATGCCTTACATAATAAATGACCACTTCCTTTTATAATGGAAGGATGGGTCTCAAATTACAATAATACCCCTAAATTTTTTAGATAACTTTCAATAAAGCAAATAGTGAAACAGTAAAAGCTAATAATACATTGTCATTTTCAAAAGTAACCTAATCATTCATTACTTTAGTCAAAAGTGACCATCAGTCGGGGAATCTTTAATGATAACAAGGTGTTGTCATATCTTGTCTTCTTAATAATTCAGATGCCTTTAATGTCATTTTTATTTTTCAATAATTCAAAATCATCATGCCTCCTTAATAACTCAGCTACCTTTAATATCACATTTTGTTTCTTTAATATTATTAAAGAAAATGGATAAGTGGTGTCAACCAACAAAATGAAATTATTTCAGGATAATATTAGATTTTTAGGATTCAACATTTATCAAGGAACAATAACACCAATTAGTAGGTCAATAGAATTTGGAGAAAAATTTCCTAATAAATTAAGAGACAAAACTCAATAATAATAATAATAATAATAATAATAATAATAATAATAATAATAATAATAATAAGTAATCATAATAATAATATTAATAATAATAATAATAATAACAAGCTAAATCCTAGTAGAAAAGGATATACTAATGCATTACTAAAATGGTTAAACGAATTTGTGTCATTTGTAATCCAACAACCAAACATATGAAATATAGAAATTAGATGTCGTTGTTCTGTTTGCAAAAATATTGATTTCTTAGACTTTGAAGTTGTTAACATTTATATTTTAAGGAAGTAGTTTAAACCTGACTATTAGTATTGGACATCTCATGGAGAAAGTGATCCAGAGTTGCATGTAGAAATTAAAAGGAAAAATATGCACAAGAGCGACATAACAATCATTTTAATAAATTTGAGAGCATGGTTTATGATGTTATTGGACCACAGTATCAAATGCATTATGATGAAGAATTAAAGGATTCTTCAAATATAGATGATCAAAAGTTTTATGATTTACTAAATGCAGCTCAAAAGCCATTGTGACCGGGATGCAACGATAACACTGAAGTGTCTTTTGTTGTTAGATTGTTGGCAATTAAATTAGAGGAAAATATTTGTCAACAATCTTTTAATCAAATAGTGACACTTATGAAGGACACAAAATCTTTCAAAACTTGGTCTCACTGTGGAAAAAATAGATTGTTGTGTAAATGGTTGTATGTTATTCTACACTGATGAATGTAAACAATTAAAAGAAGGCAAGTTTTGTAATGCACCTCGTTATGAGAAAAAAAAAAGATTGGTAGGCATGAATTCAAAGAGGTACCTATGAAAATAATGCAATATTTACCGCTAATTCCCAAACTTAAGAGATTAAATGCTTCGATGAGCTCAGCTCCACATATGAGATAACATTATGAAAATAGACGAGAATCAGGAGTGATGTGTCATCCATCAGGTGGAGAGACTTGGAAACACTTTGATCAAATTTATCCTTACTTTGTTGTTGAACCGAGGAATGTATACCGATGGTTTTACCCCATTTAGTCATACTACCTAACCTTATTCATGTTGACAGATAATTGTCACTCCTTACAATCTTCCTCCAGAACTATGCATGACAACTCCCTACACATTTCTCACTTTGATTATTCCTGGACCACATAATCCAAAGAGCAAGATAGATGAGCTCAAATATTTATGGAATGAAAGAGTGCTTACTAAATCGATCGCTATTATATTTATTGATCGCTATTATATTTATTGACCGCTATTATATTTATTGACCAATTTTTTCCATTTAATAACCGAACAATTGATCTCTAAAAGCGCTTTTTCAATAATTCTAATTCATCATTTCTCCTTAATAATTCAGCTACCTTTAATGTCACATTTTGTTTCTTTAACATTATTAAAGAAAATGGATTAGTGGTGTCATCCAAGAAAATGAAATTATTTCAGGATAATATTAGATTTTTAGGATTCAACATTTATCAAGGAACAATAACACCAATTAATAGGTCAATATAATTTTGAGAAAAATTTCCTAATGAATTAAAAGATAAAACTGAATAATAATAATAATAATAATAATAATAATAATAATAATAATAATAATAATAATAATAATAATAATAATAATAATAATAATAATAATAATAATAGATATAGGAGGAGGTCGTTAACAAAATAAAATTAAGTTGCTAGTATATGCAAAATAGGAGTGACACCTTATTTGTTTTGATATATTTACTCAACGATATTAATTTTGAGGTATTTTTTTTCTATTAAATGTACTTTGATTTTTTAAAATATTTTATAATCATTTTTTCAATGTTTTATTTTTATTATTTATATTACTTTTTCATTTATTGGATTGCATTGGTCAGCACTCAAGTGGATTATGTGGTACTTAAATGGCTCACTGACAGTAGGTTTAAAATTCAAAAAGAATCATCATGACAATTAACCAATCAAATGATATGTGGACTCGGATTATGCTGGAAACATGGACACTAGAAAATCAATTTGAAGTTATGTTTTCACTCTATATGGGACTGTTGTAAGTTGGAGAGCAATTACGCAGTCGGTGGTAGCACTTTCTACAACTCAAGTTGAATTCATTGCGCTTACTGAAGGTGTTAAAGAAGCTTTATGGATGAAAGGACTTATTGGTGAACTAGGAATGAATCAGAATTGTGTTTCAATTTATTGTGATAGTCAAATTGCTATACACTTATCCAAGCATCAAGTGTATCATAATAAGTCTAAACCTATTGATATTAAGTATCACTTCATAACAGATGTGATCGTTTCAAAGCAAGTTTCACTTGAGAAGATTGCAATTAAGGACAACTCAGCTGATGCATTCACCAAATCACTTTCACAAGCTAAGTTCAAGCATTGTTTGGACATAGTTGGCTTCAAAAAAGAGTACAGATGAAGCAATGGTAGCAAGATCAATGATTGAACTATTCTGATATTGAGTCAAGGTGGAGAATTGTGAATATGTGCCTCAAATCATCTAACTAAAGTTAGTTAAGCTTTAGTGGTTTTTATAACTACATTTGGCAAGGTTAGTTATGATAGGTGTTTATAGTTAATTTGCTTGTGTATACTATAAGTAAAGTTGTAATATTGTAGCAGTTGTAATGTTGTTGTTGTAGTAGTAAGAGCTGGAAACTAAGAGAGGCATATGCAACTCATCATAGAATATCATAGAGAGATGATTAAAATGAGAGAAAGAAATATTAATAGAAAGGCTAGTATTGATGGTTCATAAATTGAGAAGGCTTTAATCTTGTAGAGTTCAATTAACAATAGTGGATTAATCTTGCTTGCTTGCCTGTGAGACCGAACACGTAAATTTTTTGTGTTATTCTTTCCTTATCCTTCTTTAATTTTAATGTGAAAACTGTTTCAGAACATTCTCTATTTTCAGCAGAAAAACCCAAAACGTTCTACGTTTTCTGGTTTTTTCAGTTCTGTCCAAAACGTTCTACGTTTTCTGGTTTTTTCAGTTCTGTCCAAAACGTTGTCTGTTTTCAGCAGAAAATGCAGAACGCTCTCCTTTTTATTTTTTATCTACAATTGCTTGTTTTTCTGTTTTGTGGGTTAACTCTTGTTGCAGATCCCAATATTGTTTTAAGAGAATGTATTTATATCAAGTTTTCAGCTAAATAGTAAAAATCTCATAGGGCGTGAGGATGGGACGTAGCTCAAAGTTAAGGGTTAATTAGGATAAATTTTTGTGTGATTTTATTTACTTTAATCTTGTAACCTTGTACATTAGTCACACTGCATCATTGCCATTTACATTTTAAGGTTTGTTCCTTTCTCAACTCTTTCAATTTTAAATTTCTATAATTTTCTAGTAATTCTTGTTTCTTACTTAACAATTTTGATTCTAGTTCACTTACCTATATTTTTAATTTTTCAAATATGGTTAAATGTGGTTGAAAAATAATGAAAAGACTATCAAATTATTATAATTTCATTTATTGATTTCAGATTGATGTTAGGTTTTTGTTCTCTTTCAAGTTTTTATTATTCATTGAGAATGTGTTATACATGATATTATTATTTTGCTGTTAGTTTTTTGTGCTGGTTCAAGTTTTTATGATTCAATGTGGAGCAAAATGGTTAGTTCAAATTCTACTATGCTACATTGCTATTGTGCTGCAATAGCGGCTATTTGACAACACTTTATACCTAGCTAATAGTGTATTGTTGAACAATACTGATTTTATAAAAAAGAAGAGTGGTTCAATTAATTAGTCCAACCAGATTCACTTTCACTGTTGTATTGTGATTTTGACATTTGAATATAATTTTGAATCATTGTTGTTGTATTAGTTGTTGAGTTGCTATTTTCCAAAGTTTGATTTTGGTTGTGATTAAGGAAATTAATATATGAGAAATGTATACATATATTTAATACTTTTTCGATTTAGGAACTCCTATAAAATCTAGCCAAATAGAAAGTTCATCCTCCAAGAAGACTGAAGATGTCATAAAAAAGGAAAGCTCAGAGTATCCTCTATCTGAGGATGAGGATGAACTCGCTCTGATTTCCAGAAGAATTCAGAGGATGATAAATAGAAGAGGATAGGATAAAAGATATCGTCAAAAAGAAAAAACTGACAATAGTTAGATAACTTGTTTTGGATGCAACAATATGGGACACTACAAAACCGAGTCCTCTAAACAAAAGAAACTCAAAAAGATTTCCCTTCAAAAATAAATCTATGATGATTACTTGGGATGATAGTGATGAGTCATCCTCTGAGAAATAGAAGGAAGAATAGGTCAACCTTTGTCTCATGGAAAAATCAGATACTGAAAAGGTAATCATCTTAGAACTATGTCCTACGTGTGAAATGAGAAATTATCTGAGCAACAAACTTTTTTAAATAAAAAGAAAGTCAAAAGTCATCCTCCAGAAGAGGACACAGAAAAGGAAATCTTGAAAGTAGAAGTTGAAGAACTAAAAAATGACATTATCAACTTTGTTAAATCTACTGAAACATTTCAAAAGATTATGGGATCTCAATCTGGAATCTTTGACAAAGCTGGTATTGGATTTAAAAGTTCTCAAAAACAAAAATTATACGAAAATTTTTTCCTGCCTAAAAACAAGAGGATAGGCCAAAATGTACGTTTTGGAAAAAACTTGGACATACTTTCAAAAACTGTCATGCTAAGAAGAAAGCTGACAACATAAAGAAAGTAAGTTCATTTTGTGGTAAACACGAGCACCATGATCCTGTTTGTTATCACAAAAGGAAAATCCTCACAAGAGGAAAAACTAATCAACAGGGACCCAATGTTATATGGGTACCCAAGTTACTTTTAACCTCTAACACAGGTTCATCCTCTGATCAACAAAAGAAAGCCTTGGTACTTGGACAGTGGCAGCTCAAGGCATATGACATGGAATCTGATTACAAACCTTTATTAACTCCTAATAACTATTCCCTCTATTTTTCAATGGCTACAAAATTCCTTCAAATTCTTTGATCAAATCACTCAAAAACTCTGATTATTTATCCTCTTCTTGGAGTGGATAACCAACCATCTTATAAACCCCAGGAAGTCATCCTCATGTCTTGCCACATCAACCTCTTCAACCAATCCTCACTGTCCTTCAACCTCGTCCTCCTCTGATGACTTTTTCTCCGTCCACATCGACCATTTTGAAATATCAGCCTCATTAATATGAAGTCTCTTTATGGTTCAAATTCATGTTTCAAAACTTTGGCATATGTTCAAGGGGAGTAATTTTTTTGAAAAATTTAAAAAAGTTACTCTTATGATTTAGGGGGAGCATAAACATTTTATCTCATAATTTTTTTATATTTAAAATCATAATCTAAATAATTGTGTCATCATAAAAAAGAGGGAGATTGTTGAGACAAAATCTCTCTCAAATGGTTTTAATGATAACAAAATTATTTAAAAGATTATGATTGTGGTTAATGACTAATCTGTGCTTTTGAGTGAATTCATATCATTAAGACAAAAAAGAGAAAAATCTGATTCAAATCTGGAGAATTGGAATTCGAGAGGATGACCTCGTAAGAGGATAAAGCTTCAAATCTGCAAAATACTGATCCTCACCAAAACAAATTCTTTTATTCATTAAAGTAAAGGCAAAATAAAGCTTTTGAAGTAAAGAAGTCAGATGGCAAAAGAATAGGTACGAGGAGGGATTATACTAGGATGGGTTTATGGTCAATATCTTGGAAAGCAACCCAACACTGTTGAAAGCAACCCATCATATCATATGCAAAGGCTAAAAGTAGACCTATATATCATTCTTGTATGATTGAAAACAATATAGAGTCAATCTTCAGAAATGCAACAACAAACAAGCCAAAAATAGAAGCCTTCACATGTCTTGAAGAAAGGAAATCTGACCCACGTGCTTAAGGATGGTTCTCTATTGTCAACATCGCTCTCAAAAGTTGAAAATGACCTAGCACTTCAAAGTTCATAATGATTGTAGCCGACAGTCAAAGCTATAGCCTTACATGTCTTGAAGAATGAGAAAAGAAAAGGACAGCTCAAGGCCAAGTTCCAAGGAGGGTGATCCTCCTGCTCGGGGATGGACTAAGTCTGTCCAAGGACAGTTGGATGGCAGTTCTCTAAATATGATGAAAGACTTTGGAGTTTTTGAATTATTTTCCCAACGGTCATAAAGAGCTTGGCACATGGAAGGATCATCACAAGACTTATGTATAAGGCAACAAGCCCTTCATCATTAATGATACAACAACATTGCATAAAAATATCAGGTATCTTAAAGCTATTAAGAGAAATATCCATCATCTCTTCATACTTTCTATAATCCTACACTAGATCTTTGAAATATCTTTTTAGAAAGTATTTAAGAAAAGAGAAACAATCATATTCATATCTCTTTGTAATTTCCACGTGAGTTACACTTGGAAATAGTTTGGAACTTGTAAGAAACAAGATTGTAAGCTTAGTGAGGCTATAGAATACACAAAGTGTAAGTAACATCTGTTAGAGGTTGATCAATTTGATCATTAGTGAAATATCACAAGTGTGTGACGACTGGACGTAGCCTTCATTGGGTGAACTAGTATAAAAGTTGTGTGTGTCATTCTTTACATTTTCTCTTTCTTTTACTCTACACAAATTTAAAAGGCTTAAATAACCATCATCGAGTTCGCATCCTCTCAGAGATGATAGCTTTTAAAAAACACGTGAAAAATATTTTAACTAAAATAATATTGGTAGTATGATGCATAATGAGAAAATAATGATAGTATACATAATTAGAAAATGATATTTAATTTTATTTTAGTGGTAGAATAGAAAAAAAACCAAAAAAAGAGACGATTGGAATACGCTTTAACTAGAAAAAAAAAGAGACGATTGTAATACCACCGCCTTAATCCGCGAATAACTATCTATATTTATATTGATCAGTTCTGTTCTCAATCAACACAAGAACAACGTTGTTGTTTACGCACTAACGATCGGAACGAAAGCTCTCTCTCTCTCCCTCGATCTCGCTCTCTTCTTCTTTGTCAAGCTCTACTTTACAATCTCTCGTTCTCCCTCTCCCTCTCACTTTTCTCATTGTTACTTTTTTTAGTTTTACTCTTTGGTTTGTCTATGTGGCTATTTTGTGGTTCTTTGATTCTTTTTTTAGGTTTTTCTGTCCGTGATGGATTCCCCGCCAGGTACTCCGATTTCATCACTCTCTCATACGGTGGCCACTCCGTCACTTCCGTCGGCACCGAAAGAGAAACCCCAACAGTCTATGGCAAGGTTTATTCAGCACTCTTTAGATGATATTACCGAAATGGTTCAGGAAATTATTCTAAGGCCTGAGTACAGCCAAGAAGCATTGAATTCTGAGAGAGAAAGAAAAATGCGCATTTTGATGTCACTGCGATAGTCATTCATTGCTTGCGTGAGTATGATTCTTGTGTTGGTTGGTAACTTGGTATGATTCTCTGTTCCTTTATTCCTTTCAATTTATATTTGGTAAGAATCTAAGTGTATAGATTTATATACGTTTTTATGCCAAAATATAAAATATGCCTTCGATCTTGATTTTTATGCTAAAGAAAGTACCTATTTTATATTATGAATCTATGATGAATGATGATACTTCTATAGACGGATATGTGTTAGGTAACAATTTATCTGTTTCAATTGTTTATGATTCTTATTCTAAAATCTATAATAAGTCTCCTAAAGTTAGTCCTCTTTATCTTTTTATCTTAATATTGTTTATGTTATGTCAATGCCACTCTTGTAACTATTCGAATATTTGAGTACTCACTACCAACATGTTCTAATACCCTCTCATTCACTATCTAAGGTATGTTCTTTTCTTTGCCAAAACTATTTTGAATCTATTACTAACTTGATCGTTGGAGTCTTTGCAGGTACCACACCCATTGCTCATGAGCAGGAACAACTTTGGCAACAACAATTGGTCAATCTAATCTACTTCATATTTGGACAATCATTCTAGAAATGAACATGTAAGTAGTATCTTAATTACTGCATCTCTTCTATGTGGAAAAAGGTGAGAAATTTATGTGATTCAATTGTTTATGACTCTCATTCTAGAATCAATCAATCTCTTAAAATTAGTCCTCTTTTTCTTTTATCTTGATATTGTTTATGTTCTGTCATGCCCCCTTCTGGTAACAATTTATATCTGCATAATGGATCACACATTTTATTGCGATGTCGGTGGCATGTCCCTGTCCTTCTCAACCTCCAAGTGTCGTTTGTGTGCTCGATGTTGAAATCGGCCTACATTCAAGAGATGTAAGCATACATGCAGTATATTCCACCACAAGCCTTTCTAGATCATAACTCCAAATTCTATGATTGAGTATTTCTTTTCAACACTTGTTAGGATAAGGCAATAGTATATAATTGAAACCAAGAGATCTCTATTCAACACATGTCCAGTGCTTCCTCTACTTACATCAAGTGGCCATTTTACTTCCTCTGGTTCACAATATGTCTAGATTGATGTGCAACTTTGAAGTTCTAGGATGTCAGATTATTTCCTTTCTTTGTAGTGTTACAATATTGTTTCATTTGGCCTATTGTTTTAATCTTGACCTTAATTTGTATAAACTTCAGTTTCCATGACATTGTTATGTTTATTTTCCTTCCTGTGTTAATATACTCTTAATAATTAAAATAAATATGTTAACATGAGTAGAATTGTTTTAAGTGGCCATTTTACTTCCTCTTGACATATTTGGTTGTCATTGAGTAGAATTGATTGTCTCCTTTAGAGTTGATTTTTAGCTTTGGATTTATCACTCAACTCACTTTTACAAGCAACATAAATTGTTTTAACTTCAAGTCACTTTTAATTAAAAATCAATTTTACATAATCAATAGTTATGTTTTTTTCGACGGAAAAATAATAGCAATTTTTATTGTGAAGTAGTTTTAATCATCATTTTAGCACTTGAAAGTATAATACAGTGTAATTTTGAATATGTTAAAGTTTAAAACTGAATACTCCTTTTTTTTAAACAAAATAAGTGCTATATTTTTATTGTTTTTAACTTATGTTGATGATCTTGTTATTCTTGGAACCTGTCTACTTGATATACAAAGTATTAAAACAATTACTAGATAAAAAGATCAATATTGAAGATTTTGAAATATTTAAATATCATTTGGATTTTGAAGTGGATATTTCCTTACCCAAAGGAAATATACCCTTGACTTGACTTGAAGTTTAGGGTTGTTGGCTTCTAAACCAACTTCCACATCCATGAATTTGGTTTTAAGATTTGTTTAAAATTTTGACAACCCTTATGTGATCCAATTGGTTTTTGAAAACAAATGGATAGATTGACAAGAAAATAAATTTAATTCACACTAGAATAAAAATAATATAATCAAATTTACTGATGAATAAAACAAAAAGTATATTAATAATACACATAAAAATTGCAGAAATTAATGAAAAATAATCTAATCAAAATCTTCGCAAAAAAAATTATTTGTTGGTATTTGTTTATATCGATTATAGGTGATATTTGACATGACGAATTCAACTACGTATTGATAAGTTATTTATAAGGTTGAGATAGTGTTGAATTTGGTGTTAGTCTCCATAAGTTTGTTGTCTAAAATATAGTATCGATAAAACGAGTCATTTGATTTTATAGACACCACACTAAAATAGAAAAACAAAATATAACATACTATGATGACAAACAAATCAATGTTGCACTCGGATGACTAAATCGTAAATAAAACACAAAAAAAGAAGTAAATTTGTGTAGAAAATCAATTATTTAATTAAAAGCATGGAATAAAATAATTTAGATAATTATTTTAGATTAAAAAAAAAAGAATAACCTTAAGTTACCCCTCTAATAAACAAAGAGGAAGAGAAGCTATGTTATTTTTTTAGGAGGGGAAGTTAAAAAACAGCTTTAGGCGGCTACTTGTAAATTCCTCGACATATCTTATGTTGTTTGTATAAGTTATACATCGATTCCTCTCTTCTCTTTTGCCACTCATCTCTAGGCTGCATTAAGGATTCTAAATTGTTTGAAGGTAAACTAGGCATAGATTTTTGACAACAACATCCATTATTCTGTTCCAACTCTCCAGTGGTTTTGCGATTCTGAATGGAACTCATATTTAGATTTAGAAGATAACAACAAAGTTCTGTTTTCTTCTTGGCAACTCTCTAATTTCATGGAAAAGTAAGAAATATTCAAGTGTTTCTCATTCTTCATCACAGACAGAATATAGAGCTTTAGCAAATGTAACTTGTGAGGCATAATAGTATTCTACAAAATTTTAACACCAAACACACCATTTATGCGTTGATTTACTGTGATAACATCTAAACTTTGCACATAGCTGTATATCCATTTTTTCTGAGCGCACAAAATGCATTGAATGAATTGTGATATAATTATAGATAAAATTCAATCCAAAATGTTATTACTACTGCCGATTACTTTTTTTTTTTTTTTTTGTCAACACTGCCAATTACTACAAAGGACCAAAATATATTTACAAAACTTACGCAACCTGGCCCCTTCCATTCACTAGTGTCCAAACTTAATATGATTGATATGCATTCTGCTTAAGAGGTGTTAACTATAATTTGACTTAGTCTTAACTATTAAGTATTTAGTTAAACTTTATGTTAATTAGTTAGATATTAGTTAGTCTTTTTCTTATTTCTTTTTCCCCCCTGGTTTAATAAAAGGAATTACTTAACTAATAACTAAATTCAATTGAATATTTAATAGATTTGAGGTATATTGTGTTTTTGCTCTATTATGTTGATTTGCATCTTCTCTGATTTTGTTTTTTGGGATTAATATTTCAGAACTCATCCCAATTCACAATTTACCTATTCCCTAAGAATTTCGATTTCCCTTATCTATAATGCTTATCGTCTCACAACTAGAGCTTAGGGTGTGTTTGATTTACCTATAATTAAAGGATGGAATAGTACAAATCTAGTTGTATTGCGTTTGATTTAAGAATTGATTAGAGACCGAACTAAAGTTGAAATTAATTATAATATTCTCTTAAGCATTTTAATAAATAAATTATAATATTTTCTATTATTTCTAAGAATTATATTATTTATTATTTTTAAAAATTATATTTTATTTTGATAGAAAAAAAATCAGTTTTTAATATTTATTTTTAAAAATCAGTTTTTTAATATTTATTTTAAAAATTATTAACTTCTAAAAATAATATCATATAGATCATATCTATAAAATTTGACATTAATCTATAATCATTTATTAGCTCATATCTAAAAAATGTCAAAATTAACATTATATATAAATACATTGTTGAGGTTGATCTAAACGCAACATAATGACATAAGAAATAATTATAGATTAATGTCACAATTTATAAATATAATTTATGAACGATTGATTTAAAAAAATATTCATATGATGTTATTAAATAAGTGTCTCTCTTTAGGAGTAATTTCATTCCTCTTCGTTAAATAACAGGAAGGGTCGTTGGGGGTGAATGGAGGGGGAGCACAGGTGGCCACCACGGTGGAGCTTTGACGGTCGGCCGTCTCCAACCACTTCAGTATTATTAAATATTAAATTAATTCTAAATAAATTTTAATATTTAAATTTTTATTTTAGAACACATTACTTATTTTTAAATTAAAAAAAAAAAGAAACTTTTTTTTAAAATCTTAAAATAATTTCAGTTTTGTATCGAAAAAAAATATCTAATCCATATTTTTAAAATTATAAATAATATTTTTAAAGAAAATTACTTATTTTTTAACATAAAAAAAATGTTTATTTATTTTTAAATTTATTAAAAAAAACTCCATTTTTCTATAACAAAATAAAGTTTCCTAATTATAACAATATTTTTTTAAAATGATTATAATAATATTATCAAAAGTTACAAACCAAAAAAAGTATCATCACATATATCTATTTTATAGTAAATAAATGTAATTCATTGGATCTGATTAAAAGCATATGTAATTCATTAGAATTGGAAAAGGGGTTGGAAGAATTTGATTTCATCAATATCATTAAATAAATGGGATGGATAGATTATTGTCCAATACCTTAAATGGTTTTCCTATACTCATTTTAGGTTTATATTGGACCTAACAAATTGGTTTTATAAGATTAGTGTTTTTTCTTTTTATAAATAATTGTAGAGTTATGTACTTTACCAAGGTAGGACTTCAATTTTTGACGAAAAGAATATTTTTTATGCGAGTTTGGAAGCACTACAAGAAAACATTTGTATACCTATGGAAAATTAGCCACGGATCAGAATCCGTGGGTAAATTAGTTGTTACCCACGGAAAATCCGTGTGTATTGTTGTATAAAATAATTTTTTTGTAAATTAATTACCACGGTAATTCCGTGGGTAAAATTAAAAAATCCGTGGGTAATGAAAAAAAAAATACAATCCTAACTTAAATTTTGCCAAAAAATTTCGTATTATTTTGCCTACGGCTTATCCGTAGGTAATGTCTATTTTTTATAAAAAATTTCTGTTTAATTTTTTAAAAAAGGTCCCCAACTTAATTTTATCAAGTTAACATAGGCTGCCTTCTATATGCTTCCAGAACCCAGAAATTTCTCAATACCCAAATAGGAACTTAATACCCAGAAATTTATCAATACCCATAAATTGTACAACCCTTTCTTCTTGTAAACCCAGAAATCGTATGAGCGCTTCTTCTTGTCCGAATCGCCTTCTTCCCTCCCTTCTTCTTGTGCGAATCTCCCTTCTTCTTGTCCGAATCGTATGAGAGCCCTTCTTCCCTCCCTTCTTGTTGTCTGAATCGTATGAGCCTTAAGCCCTAAGCTCCTCCGCATCCCAAAGCCCGTCTCGTTCCTCCGCATCCCAAAGCCCGTCTCGTTCCTCCGCATCCCAAGTTCGAGCTGCTTCGCTTCGTTCCTTCTTCTTGTCCGAACCCTCCGCATCCCTGCTTCGCTCCGCCGTGATGATCGCTATCTCTTAAGGTAAGTTATCTTCCTTTAATATCTTTTCATTTTCTGAAATCAATTTTTATTGAAATCGAGTCTTACTGAAATCAATTAAGTTATTGAATTTAATTTCCCATTAGAAAAAGAAAAAAAAAGATATATAATTAATGAATAGTGCAGATAAGTTGTTTAATGAAGATTCAATCTCTACCATGTTTCATGAATGAATAGTGCAGATAAGTTGTTTGATGAAATGTGGTTTTAAAGTGTCATTGCAAGGAATTATAGATTTTTTGTCTGTTCTCTTCACTTGTGTGTCTGGAGAATAAATGGCCCAATTGGAGACACTTTTGGGTAGACATTTCATTGGGATTATTTTCTTTTGCTTCACTATTTAATGTGCAATTGTTTGGGTGCTGTTTTAGGCTTCTAAATGTTGTTTCATTGAATGATTACAGTTATTCACTTGAATAATTGTAATGTGTTAAATGCTTGTGCTGATTTCATTGAATAATAATAGCATTTCACTGTGTTTTCTCTATTGTTTTGCCACTTTTGTTTACTATCATGCCATTTGTTTCACTTTGTCCTAGTAGCAACTTCATTATATGCATAATCAAAAGTTTAAGACTTCAACTTAATTATCATATCATGATCTATGCTCTATTTTATCACTTTTTTTCCTCAAGAATTACCAATTGTAACTAATAGATCTTATTTTTGACATCAAAATCTTAGATATGAATAGTTATTTGAGTAAATGTTAGCAGAACTATAACAAGTATAATCAAATTTACCTGAATTCTTCCATTTCTAGTTTTCTGGTTTTCTGGTTTTCATTACATGCACTGTTGTAATCTGTTGCTGCTTCACTACTTATACTTCTATGTGTCATGGTTCGATGTTATAGATGCTAGTTAAGGCTTACATAACTTGGGGGTAGCTTTATAATGTAGTACTTATGTGAAATTTTTGTTGAAATTATTTGGAGTTTTTTCCTTCATAAATTAGCTTTTCAAATTCTAATAGTTTGGAGAAAACAATTGTTGACAAAGGCATTAAGCAAATAATTGTACAATAAATATGTATATTTTTTAGAATCTGATTTATATGGCTTAGAATATGATTTATATGCTTGTATTTAGTTATGTGAGTCTAACCTAATTATTTTAGTCATTTCTAATTTACTTTTGTTGCTGTTAATTAAAAATAATTGTAAGTAAATATTCTTCCATTTATTACAATATTTACTTTGAAAATCAAACATAGTTATAATGGAAAGTCCTTTGAAAATGTTATTGAAGATTATAATGTTATTTGTGGCTATTGCAAGTTTTTTGGTTGGAAATGTACAAGGATTATCACCTTGTTGCCAAATTGGAACAGTATGTGATCCAATTGTCTGTCGTAGGCTTCCATGTTGTGATCTGCCTAGTGATATGAATTCTTAAAATTACAGCTCTTCTATTATTTTACACCCAATCACTTTGTATATGAGAAAAATAACTCTCATATTAAATAATTGCATCAATAAGATTAATAAGATTGGTTAAAAATTTATATTTGCTTACTGTTTTGTTTTATTCAATATTTTTTGCAGCTGCTGTTAGGACTTTCATTTGCTAATAGGAATTCCGGTTACAAGTCCCATTATATCCCTAATAGTTGGTAGTGAAGACGAAGCACTGCAAGAAAGCCGGTATGTTTCATTCCCATCATTTTTGGTGCTCAATGAACTAAGTATCACATGAGTCTAGTTCAATTCATAAATAATAAAAAAAAGTGGTCCAAGCGGTTGAAATAAAAATTGTGATAGTAAATATTGAATGGGCAAAACATGATTAATGTGTGTGTCAAAAAAGACAAGTGAAAGTTGCAATAATTTGCTATAATGATACATTTGCATTTGCTTCCTTGTTTCAATAAATTGAGTCCTGATTTGATTTGAGTTGATTTTACTATACTATTCTATTTGATGTTACTATACTATACTATTCTATTTGATGTGAATTATCTATTTGATTTTATTTTACTATACTATTCTATTTTACAAATCTTCTTGTAAATAATTTATATCTTCTTGTGATAAATCTTGATCAAATCTTCTTGTAAATAATTTATATCTTCTTGTGATAAATCTTGATCAAATCTTCTTGTAAATAATTTATATCTTCTTGTGATAAATCTTGATCAAATCTTCTTGTAAATAATTTATATCTTCTTGTGATAAATCTTGATCAAATCTTCTTGTAAATAATTTATATCTTCTTGTGATAAATCTTGATCAAATCTTCTTGTAAATAATTTATATCTTCTTGTGATAAATCTTGATCAAATCTTCTTGTAAATAATTTATATCTTCTTGTGATAAATCTTGATCAAATCTTCTTGTAAATAATTTATATCTTCTTGTGATAAATCTTGATCAAATCTTCTTGTAAATAATTTATATCTTCTTGTGATAAATCTTGATCAAATCTTCTTGTAAATAATTTATATCTTCTTGTGATAAATCTTGATCAAATCTTCTTGTAAATAATTTATATCTTCTTGTGATAAATCTTGATCAAATCTTCTTGTAAATAATTTATATCTTCTTGTGATAAATCTTGATCAAATCTTCTTGTAAATAATTTATATCTTCTTGTGATAAATCTTGATCAAATCTTCTTGTAAATAATTTATATCTTCTTGTGATAAATCTTGATCAAATCTTCTTGTAAATAATTTATATCTTCTTGTGATAAATCTTGATCAAATCTTCTTGTAAATAATTTATATCTTCTTGTGATAAATCTTGATCAAATCTTCTTGTAAATAATTTATATCTTCTTGTGATAAATCTTGATCAAATCTTCTTGTAAATAATTTATATCTTCTTGTGATAAATCTTGATCAAATCTTCTTGTAAATAATTTATATCTTCTTGTGATAAATCTTGATCAAATCTTCTTGTAAATAATTTATATCTTCTTGTGATAAATCTTGATCAAATCTTCTTGTAAATAATTTATATCTTCTTGTGATAAATCTTGATCAAATCTTCTTGTAAATAATTTATATCTTCTTGTGATAAATCTTGATCAAATCTTCTTGTAAATAATTTATATCTTCTTGTGATAAATCTTGATCAAATCTTCTTGTAAATAATTTATATCTTCTTGTGATAAATCTTGATCAAATCTTCTTGTAAATAATTTATATCTTCTTGTGATAAATCTTGATCAAATCTTCTTGTAAATAGTTCATATCTTCTTGTGATAAATCTTGATCAAATCTTCTTGTAAATAGTTCATATCTTCTTGTGATAAATCTTGATCAAATCTTCTTGTAAATAGTTCATATCTTCTTATAGATTAATTTTGATCAAATCTTCTTGTAAATAATTTATATCTTCTTGTGATAAATCTTGATCAAATCTTCTTGTAAATAATTTATATCTTCTTGTGATAAATCTTGATCAAATCTTCTTGTAAATAGTTCATATCTTCTTATAGATTAATTTTGATCAAATCTTCTTGTAAATAATTCATATCTTCTTGTGATAAATCTTAATAAAATATTCTTGTAAATAATTTATATCGCCTTGTTGATAAGATCTTTATGATATCTTTTTCAAATCTTGATCATATCTTCTTTTCAATTTGGTCAAATATAAATCAGAATAAAGTCTTATTTTAGATTGTCTTCAAAAGTAAGAATATTTTTTCATACTCTTACTTGATTTGAGCGGGAATGCACTACAAGAAAACATTTGAATACCTACGGAAAATTAGCCACGGATCAGAATCCGTGGGTAAATTAGTTGTTACCCACGGAAAAACCGTGTGTATTGTTGTTTAAAATAAATTTTTTTTTAATTAATTACCACGGTAATTCCGTGGGTAAAATTAAAAAATTTGTGGGTAATGAAAAAAAAAATACAATCCTAACTTAAATTTTGCCAAAAAGTTTCGTATTATTTTTTCCTACGGCTTATCCGTAGGTAATGTCTATTTTTTATAAAAAATTTCTGTTTAATTTTTTAAAAAAGGTCCCCAATAGAAACTAAATTAATTTTATTAATTTTAGTAGTGTTAACATAGACTGCCTTCCAAAACTCAGAAATTTCTCAATACCCAGAAATTTCTCATACCCAGAAATTGTACAAGGTAAACCCAGAAATCGCCTTCTTCCCTAACCCCTTCATACCCAGAAATCGTATGAGCCCTAACCCCTTCTTCTTGTCCGAATCGCCTTCTTCCCTCCCTTCTTCTTGTCCGAATCTCCCTTGTTCTTGTACGAATCGAATGAGAGCCCTTCTTCCCTCCCTTCTTCTTGTCCGAATCTCCCTTGTTCTTGTACGAATCGAATGAGAGCCCTTCTTCCCTCCCTTCTTCTTGTCCGAATCTCCCTTGTTCTTGTACGAATCGAATGAGAGCCCTTCTTCCCTCCCTTCTTCTTGTCCGAATCGTATGAGCCCTAAGCTCCTCCGCATCCCAAAGTCCGTCTCGTTCCTCCGCATCCCAAAGCCCGTCTCGTTCCTCCGCATCCCAAGTTCGAGCTGCTTCGCTTCGCTCCTTCTTCTTGTCCGAACCCTCCGCATCCCTGCTTCGCTCCGCCGTGATGATCGCTATCTCTTAAGGTAAGTTATCTTCCTTTAATATCTTTTCATTTTCTGAAATCAATTTTTACTGAAATCAAGTCTTACTGAAAAAGCCCCAATTTGTATTGAAAACCCTAACTTGATTGCTGTTCATGTTCAATTAGGATAGTTAGGTACTGTGTTCATGTTTAACTGTTGATTTCTAGCATGTGTTAGTTCTTGTTCCATCTCGATCTCCATCATATATTTTTTAGAAAATCTGAATTTGAGGTTGTTTTGATTATTACGTTTACTAGCTGCTATCTGATTCTTCCATATTCAAACTATGTTTCATTAATGGAAGATGAATGCAACGTGTATTGTGATTTTTCACTGCTATCTGATATTGAATTACTTGCTGTTTTTGTTACAATCAAGTGAAGTGAGTTGTTATAGGGTTTAAGTTAGAGTTGCTCATAGCTTTAGAAAAGTTAGTTGCAGTTTTCTGTTATGGCAGTTAGTTGCAGTTTTCTGTTAATTAGGATATTAGGTTGTTGTTCATGTTCAATCTCTGTTTACTGCTGAACCAATCTCTGTTACTTGGTTGTTGTTCATGTTTACAATCTCTGAACCAATCTCTGTTGCATTATCTGTTCATGTTACTTAATAGTGTATATATTTGTTTAAATTGCTATTAGGTGACTAATTTTGTATTTTCATTTATGTTTTTGTTACAATCAAGTGAAGTGAGTTGTTATAGGGTTTAAGTTAGAGTTGTCTAAGTACATGCATGTTCTGAGCAAACATATAAAAGGTCATAAAACTGTTTGCAAGGAGTTAGGAATCGGAAAAGCTGAATTATGCCAAATCATAAAGGATGATCCACTAGAGTTTATTAGATTGGCTTCAAAACCGGAACAGAAGGGGACTAGAAGGGACTACTATGATGACCCGCGTTGTTATTTGGAGAAAACAACTTTCTTGTTGAAATTGGGGTATCTTGAGAACTCTGAGGAGATGGAAGAAGCGGTGAAGGTGTTTAAAGGGAGAGGTGATCAGTTACAAGAGAGATTCGATTGCCTGGTAGAAGCTGGTTTGGATTATAACAGAGTGGTTGAAATGATAAAGCGAGTTCCTGTGATTCTAAATCTGAAGAGAACTTTAATTCAAAAGAAGATTGATTTCTTAATAAATGTTTTAGGTTACCCAATAGAATGTCTTTTGGGATACCCGACATACTTTTGCCATGATTTGGACAAAATTACTGCAAGATTTTCAATGTATGAGTGGTTGAAGACGAGGAATGCAATAAATCCTGAGTTAAACTTGAGTAGCATAGTTTCATCTAATGAAAAACGGTTTGTAAAATACTTTGTGAATGTGCATCCTGAAGGTCCAGCCATTTGGCAAAGTATAACAAGTTTATCAAATAAAGATAAGAAATAACAGTTCTTTCTATTATATCAAGTTTTGTTGAGATTTGTCTATTTATCTTAATATATATGCCTTGCTAAACCTTGCATTTATTTTTAAAGATATGGAATGCTTTCAAATAAATAGGCTGTCTTTGTTGCATGCTTATTTTCTGTTGTTGATATTGTCTCTCCATTATTATTTTGTTCCAAGGTCTATACCTTGTTACACCAAGGTCATGGAAGTATTGGAAGCGGTTACAATACATCAACTTAGGTTATTTACTAATTTTTGTTTACTTTTCTTCATTTTGGAAATTAAACAAATTAAAATGCAGAGGGAAACATTTTACATTAGAAGATGTCTGATAAATCCAGTCAGGAAAGCTGTTATTGAATTGTTTTCATTTTGTAATGCTTGTAGAATGGGATTCTTGAGCCTGTGAGAGGTAGACTCAAAGGTAATGATAAAATATTATCATTACAATTTCATTTGAGACTTGCTTTAATTAGAGGTTTATAGTGTTCTTACAGTAGAATGAAACTACTGCTCAGACCATATTATGTACCTCACATCATACAACTTTTCCTGTAATGATTTCATTAATTTTGATGATTAAGTTCTTTTGAATGTTAGTATTCTTTCCGTTGACTATATATTTTATTTATGAAATTGCAGATTATCTTATTGACTAAAATACAGTTTATTATTAATATCTAGTATATTGATATATTGAATGCGACTTTCAAACAAAGAATAAAAATTAAGATGGTTGAATGAAATATAGTTAATATAGTAGAATAGGAGCCGGACTTGCTTATGAAGTGCAGGAGCAAGTGAAAATAAATAAATGTATGAGACGGTTTCTGGTGGGATCAGCTCTAATAAATAATTTGTATGGTATTGAAGTTACATTATCTAAGCTTATGATCTTACTCGAAAACTTGGCAGTAGTTGACACGGTGCATTTTTAATTATTTTCCTCTTCTTTCATGCCACTAGTAAGGTGAGTGTTATCTGTTTGGGTCTTGTAATCAATTTATATTGTCATGCTTTACTGTTCTATGACAGAGACTGCTCCCAAGGGGGTTTTATTTTTTGTATGTGTTACTGATCTTATTCTTATGGTTTTAGCCTCTCTAAAGAGTGGCAGAGTTATGAATATTGATTGGACAATTAATAATTAGTTATAACAATTTTGTTATTTGTTGTATAAATGCAAGTATTTTTATTACAAAATCAACCCTTGGTTAGATTTGTAACTGTGCACTTTACTCTCTACTCTCTAGAGTAGTAAACCCTGCAGTTGAAGGAGCCCAGCCAAATCCTATTCTTGTCAGTTGTTTTTGTGGAGATTTTCTTATGTCACCTAGGAAGCATTGTCATTTTGCTGCTATTTTGTTCCTTAATATCTTATTTTCAATTTGCAGCTTGAGTATTTGGATGGGGAGCTTCTCTATTCAGGGATTGTGCTTTTTATCAAATTTATTTATGGAAGTATTTGCTTCCAGAAAAGTTCATGGATTCGATGTTTTGGACGAGAGGCGCGGGAGGAGCTAAGGAAAGCAGAGCAACGTCGACAAGAGGATGAGCAACGCACTAAAGAGCTCCAGATACAGCTAGCAACATTGGCAAAAAGTGTTGCTTCCATACAGGCTGAGTCATCCCGTCGTCGTCGTCATCCAGATTATGACGAGGATGAGTCTAACGATGATGACGGCGATGAGTAGTACTTATTTCATTGTTAGTTTCGTATAGTAGTACTTTGAAACTTATGGTAGTGACAATGTGTATTTTGAAACTTATGGTTATGTGTATTTTGAAATTTATGGTAGTGACAATGTGTAAGTTATGGTAGTGAGAATGTGTATTTTGAAACTTATGGTAGTGACAATGTGTATTTTGGTTATGTGTATTTTGAAACTTATGGTTATGTGTATTTTGAAATTTATGGTAGTGACAATGTGTAAGTTATGGTAGTGAGAATGTGTATTTTGAAACTAATGGTAGTGCAAGTTGCCCTTATTTTGAAATTTGTGGCAGTCAGGAGGTGTAATTTGAAAATACTATTTACATAATATTTCACTTTGTTTTGACAATGATGTTTAATATGCTTACAATTAATTTTAAATATATATTAAAAAATACAGGAAACCGTAAAAAAACAAAAATATAATTAAAATCATTTTTTCATTACCCACGGACAATTCATGGATAAAATTATCAATATTAAATATAAAATAGTAGACTTGTCACGGATGATCCGTGGGTAACGTAACCTACGACTTTTCCGGCGATAACTATCTACTATTTTACCTACGGAAAATCTATGGGTAACGTTACCCACGGAGACTCAGTAGGTCATATTACCCACGGAAAATCTATGGGTAACGTTACCCACGGAGACTCAGTAGGTCATATTACCCACGGAAAATCCCTAGGTAAGTGTGTCCCACAGCTTGTTCGTCGGTAAATATTTTCCTACGAGCGATTTAGCTACGAACTCGTGTCCGTGGGTAATCCGTAGGTAAATTTACGTTACCTATGGATAGTCCGTGGGTAAAGATAAAATTTGCCGTAGGTAATAACAGTTTTTCTTGTAGTGAAGAGGAGGATGTCTTTATTGTTTTGTGTTAGCTAATCTAATATTTCCTCTACTTTTATTTATTTGCAAATGTGAATCAAATAAACTTTATGTATTTGATCTATATGTATTGTTGACTCAAAATTGTTATATATTACGTCGAATTTGTGTATTTATTTTTAATCTTTTATGCAATTTAATACTAGTCTGTAATTATAAACAACCTTTGAAAAAAAAATCCTTAAATATAAGTACTATTTCAATATAATAGGTGCATTTATTTATTTATTTCAAATATACCCCTTTACTAATACTACTAATTTGTCTTAGAATATATATAAAAAGTCAAATTTAACATATTTAACTGCAAAATATTATTTTAAAAATATTAACATATAATAAACACATTTATACCATACTTTTCTTAATAAATGTGTTTATTCTTAATAAACACATTTAGAACCCATGTTTGCTCCTATTGGTGCTTTGGCCCTTTATGGCTTTTCCAAAGTTATTATTTAGAGGATTTATATGATAAATTTGAAAATTAACATGTTTTGGTACTATTAAATTAAACAATTAATAGTTGAATGTCATGTAATCTATGAATGAGTTTTATCATATTTTAGATTTAATATCAACACATCTTTAATATCTTTTAAATTTATTTTGAAATGACATTTTCTGTTAAGATTTTAATTTTAATTATAAAAATAATTTATTTAGTTACTATTTTAAAATTGAATAAATAATTAAATTTATAAAATCTTAATTTGGTCAATTTTAATAGATAATAAAATAATATTCATATAAATAAATTAAAAAAAATTATTAATTTGAATATTCATAGTATTAATAATACTTGTTCTTTTAAAAGTGTCGTAGAACTTCTGTATTATTTATACTAGTGTCTATGATGCAAGTAATACAAAAAAGACATAATTGCTCATGCGGTCCTTTAAGTTAATTTCAAATAACACTTCAGTCATTTATCTTCTTTTTTTCTTTCTGATTTGATCCTTTATTTAATTTTAAGTAAACAATCTAAAGAATTTACAAACTTAATCTGAATAAGATACAATTCAGAATTAAACAAGGACTACATTGAAGTCCTAATTTTAAGTATAAATAGATACTCAAGACTGAGGAAGAAAATCATCAAAAAACAGAAAAGATTAGTCTTAGAGTTCAAAGAGAGAAATACTAGTTCAAGTTAGAACTATTTTCTATGTGTTCTTTTCTTATAGTGTGAGAGTTATTATTATAAACTTTGTTTGAAGCAACTACTCAAGTTCCAATCTTTTGTATCTAACCCGATAATGGTTTAGTTCATTCTTCAATATGGAGTTGTCGGATTGTTAAGAGACGACTTGACTTGTAGGGTCAATGTGGTTAGTTCCTCAAAAGTTTGGGGTTGTCAGGCTGTTTGGGAAGACTGAGTTGAAGGTCAAGTGCTTTGTAATTCAAGGTAATTGAATTAGTAGATTAAAGCCTTATGAATGAGGCACTAGATGTAGCCAAGTTAGTGGTGAACTAGGATAAATCTACGTGTCAATTATTTATGCTTTCATTGTTTGCTACCTCTAAATATGATTGCCTCTTATCCAAGTAATTTATAAAAGCCAACCAACCTTCATTAAATTAGAAAAAGTTGTAAAATTTGTCAAACACAATTCAACCCCCCTTCTCGTGATTGCACCTTCAAGTTTGGGATTGTCAGACTATTTGGGAAGACTAGCTTGGAGGGTCACATGCTTTGTAATTCAAGGTATTTGAATTAGTGGATTAAAGCCTTCTGAATAATGGGACTTAATTTAGTCAAGTTAGTGGTGAACCAGGACAAATCTATGTGTCAAATTATTTATGCTTTTATTGCTTGCTAACTCTGAATCTGATTGCTTCTATTCCAAGTAAGTCACCAAAACCAACTAGTTTTTATTTATTTATTTATAAATTATCAAAAAATTATTAACTTTGTCAAACACAATTCAACCCCCCTTCTCGTGTTTGCACATTCACCTTCAACAATTTGAGGTTGTCAAATTGTGTGGAGAAGACTTGGTTGATAGAGTCAAGGTGTGTTGTTCCTCAAATGTTTAGAATTGTCAAATTTGTTTGAGAAGACTTGTTTGGAGGGTCACGTGCTTTGTAGTCCATGTTGAATTAGTAGATTAAATCTTTATGAGTGAAGGGACTGAATGTAGCCAAGTTAGTTGTGAACCAGGATAAATTACTTGTTTCACTTTATTCATGCATTCCTTAGTTTTGTTATTTCTTCTACTCCAAGTAAATCATCAAGTATAAACTAGTTTAATCAAATAACGAAAAAGTTATTACCTTAGTCGAATACAATTCAACCCCTCTTCTCGTGTTTGCACCTTTAATGGGCTGGAAGTTGACCATGAATTTGTATTGTTTTTGATATATTATCGAATGGTAGCTTTTATTAAGTGTGTGTGTGTGCAATGGGCCTTCCATATGTAGACTGTCACGATCACGATGGGTCTTCCGTATGTTATCGAATGGTAGCTTTTGTTTAATGTTGTCATTCATACCACGCCTCATTTAGACATAAGTAACAAGTCCCGTGTAGACTATCGAGCTACCCTTGCCCCAAAAACCTTTGTCGCCGTCATCATAGAATTGGATCTCCAAATCACTCAAGAGCGCCTACCTTGGAATCCTCAGAAAATGGGTTAGGCAGTAACCCGCCTTCTACGATACTAAAGAAAATACCACATATACAAATAAATATGGGCTAAGATTTACACACAAGTATAAAAAGAAGGGATGATGTGTTAAACACACACCCAAATATAAATATATATACGAGGAAAAAAAAACCATAATAAAGGTTCACATTAAAAAAACCATCAAATAAGAAAAGAACCATGTAAGGCACATTGATATACGAAAAAAACCTACCCTATCTATATCTCATATTCATTGTAATGCATTGCATAATCATGCATGTTTCATCTTCTATTTCATTTTTAAGAAAAATTAATTGCATATTAGGAGGTAGTAAAATATTTCAGTTAAATGCATAATCATTGCATTCACTTTTTTTTTTACATTCTCATAATATTTTCCTTCAAGAAAAAAAAATGGCAAAAACAAAACATAAAAAAAAAAGCAAAAAAAGAGTATCATGACACCCTTATCGAACATGTTCTTGGGCTAAAATCATAGATGAATTGAAGCATACAAATATTATATGAATCAACTAAAATATTTTATGGCTAAAAATTTGGAAATCTTGCAAACCCTTTATACTTGAAATCATGGGAATACGTCATGGAAAATAGTATATCACGAAGAACTCATGTTTACCCCCTGTTTTCATAAGTCTAACAATTTTTTATACTTTTTGGTCTACCTCAAATCACTTGTCCACAAGATTTGAAAGTGATTCTAATGAGATTCATCTTCATGCTCCACCCCTTACTTATTGATCATGCACATACTTTTTTGCCTTTTCACCATAGGTGAACCACTAGATGTTGGGTCGCCTATGTTGAACTTTCATCACTATCGCTTATTACTTTGATGCCATGAAAAAATTCATCAATCTAAAGAAAAATGTCAAATCTGGCATGAACCTTTAAGGACAATTGAAAAAAAATCTCGACTAGACATTATGTTGAAGACATTGACAATGTTGCATATAGTTTATGAGTTTATCCAAGGGGCAAAGTCAACAACAAAGATATTATCAAGTTCATTTAATTTGATTTTGAAACACTGATAATATTGCTAAGTATAAAGGCTTACGATACTTTATTATACTAACACATTCTTGTTTCCTTAATATTATGAATATCAATAAATGCATTTTGTTTTCTCTTCCTTTATACCCCTCATATATTTAACAATTTCTTACCCAACATTATATGCCTTTCTCTTATTCTAACCATGTACCATACATATTTGGAAGTAGTTCATTCATAAATAAGTTTGCTAAGATTTCATTACATAATTTCAAGCATGCTATTAATTCCACTGAACGAGATGAGAACGATAAAAATAAAATCCCTTATTTGGATGGACCTCAATATGTTGCGACATGCAGTTAACGTCATGTTAATCTCCAATAAAGGTTATTTTATCTTTATCATTATCTAATTGTGCTTTGAATATACCAATCACGTGGAGAAATTTGATGTTTGTACCATGACTATTCTAGCCGCCTACAAATCAAAAGTGAAATGTTGAAAGCATATGGGATTTTGACCTAATCATCAACCAATTGAATCAAGAATGTAAAATTTGGGATAAGAGGATGATCATTTATATGTACATATTAGACAAATGTCTAAAATTTTGAAGTCATTTCCTATCATGCCCCCCAACAATATAATAAACTTGCTGGCATTCTAGTTGCTTTATCTTCAATGTTCAAAGTAAGTCATGATGAAGAATAGTCACTCACATGAAAGAAATTCACGACCATCCAACTTACTATCATTTGTGATAAGTCATTAACCTTTTATGAGATTTTTGAGCCTTATTATGAAGGGAATACATTTTTCCATCCTTTTTTTTTCTTGTGTGTTATCTCACTCATGATTGCTAGTTACGTCAGAACTTGACTTGACTCTTGTACGCATGCATATATTGAAATGATCTAGGCATTTGTTTCTAATTAAGCTACCAGCCAAATAAGTTTACCCTACAATTATCCATTTGTTTAAGCCCCTTTGAGCCTAATTACCTTTTTTTTGTTATATAGCTCATTACAAGTCTAAAAGTGAAAAACAATGAACTGCCTCAATCTTGGGGGATAAAGGAGTCTTTCCTTAAATAAGTGTAGGGGTGCTCAACTTATTTGTTTAAATTCGAGAGTGATGAAAAAAAAAAGAACGAAAAAAAAAAGAAATATATATATGAGAAAAAATTAGGATTCAAATTGCTACAAGAAATAAATAGTTTTATTTTAATTTCATGGAAGACTAATTTTATAAGATTAATCCACGAGTTCAGAGTTTCATCAACACCTTGAGTTTCAGGTTACACTGTCAATTTCTATTCATGATTGTATTCTTGTTTATTTGATTATATTGATATTTTGATTGCTTAAATTGAATTTCAATAGGATTGATTAAATTTATTTGACAGAATTTGGTTTCGGTTTCTAATTTAATTGAATTACAATTTTGCGACGCTTGATCGTTAATTATAATATTTTGATGATTGTGATGCTTAATCCAATCAAAGAAACCAAATTCACATATGATTGATTACGCTTGTTTGATCAATTCTATAGTCAAATAAGAATAGAATCACAAATTAGAAATTAAACTCACTGATAGAATATGTGATAGGTTTGAAATTCAAATAAGTGGATTAATTGTTTTGTTCATCCGTTAAAACAAAAATCTAAAAAAACCCCTTTTTAATTTCAATTTTCAATTCGGTTATTATTACTATATCAGAAGTCCTTGCGAAACGATTCGAGTTATTACCTCTATTTACATTTTATCAATTGTATTTGACCCGTGTGCGACAACAGATCAAATTGGGGCACCCCTTTTATTCTTATTATATAGAATAAAGGCAGTGCGACCCATTCAAACAAAAAATCCCCTTATCAAGAGTAATGATATGTGTCGACTGACTAAATTCAATTCAAGAAAAATGATAAATGTCTCATGTCAAGGACAATTATTTCAAAATATCTTAAAAATGAATATATGAACTTTACAACATCAAAAGAAACAATTAACGTTCAAGAAGAGTTCACATGTCTAAAAGGACTAGCATGATAAGTGGACTCCCAACTATATGAGCCCCAATACCATAAAAAAAAGACATTCAAGTGTGGCTATGATCCACACCAATATGGATCGAGAAGACTTATCATTACTTGTTCAAATTGATGCTTCAAAAAGTATTACATCTAAATGAAGACCCGCTAGGTTGAAAATCCAAAAGGACGACCCTGTCAAAGATATCCTCCCATTTACTAAGACATATATTATTTAATTATGTTGCCACATATGTCCTCCCATTTATCAAGCGCTATGCCAGTTGACTTTACGTGGAGTCTAAATGCTATAAATCGATTATCGCTGAAAATAAGAAATCAACTTTGCATACAAATAAGAAAATATATATCAGGATGCAGCCATCAAATCAACCTTGTTTTCCATCACCTTCATATATATATATATATATATATATATATATATATCACAACATAATTATTCATGTAGCACACAACCTCAAGTGATTCTCTCATATCAAGTCTAGCTATCATAATGCAATCTAAGTCTTAAAGTAGGCATCAAACTCTAAACCTTGTCAAAGATATCCTCTCATTTACCAAGATATATATCATTTAATCATGTTGCCACATATGTCCTCCCATTTATCAAGCGCTATGCCACTTGACTTTACGTGGAGTCTAAATGTTATAAGTCGGTTATCGCTGAAAATAAGAAATCAACTTTGCATACAAATAAGAAAACATATATCAGGATATAGCCATCGAATCAACAATGGACATCACCACATAAATTCCGTATATGACTTCCAAGTTATTGTCACTCTACCCCTAAGTACTAAGGATTCATATCATTCAAATATTTAATTGAGTGCCATTAATTCCATTCTTTATTCTCACTTCTTTCTTATTTGAAAACAACCATTAAATTATCATCATAATCCAAGGTTAATTATCCTCTAATTAATCTAACAAACACAGGTATTCAAATAACACATAGAACATATAATCAATGAAGCTTTCGATGCACAAACAATTAATCAAGCTTAAGATATGATAAACTACATAAGACCGATGTAACCTCATTAATAACCTCATGACATAGTAGCGAGTGTTAGCTCTCTGTAGGTGTTTATCTCTAGTAGAGTTTGGATTGTTATATATATATATATAAAAGCTGACATGACAAACGTAGAAAGGACAAATATAAAAATAAAAACGTGTATAGGGACAAAAGATATATGCTTTCATTTAATTTTCGTCCTTGTAAGTTTGCGCTATTTTTTTTTTCTTCGTCCCTTCTATGTTTGTCATGTCAGTTTTTTTTTTAACCGTCACTAATAATATGAACGATTTTAAAACAAAATTAAACTTACATGATTAAATTTGAAATAAATAAAAAATTAAATAAACAATAATAAAAAAAATGTTAACATAAAGGGAACAAACATTAATTTGGATCAATTTTGACATACCCTAACATCCTAATAACCTTAGTAAAGTAAAAATAAATAATTTAGACATTAACTTCTTCTTAAGCTTTTAAGATGAAAACTCTAGTGTTTCTAAAAGATCAAACATATCTTCGTTACACCAAAAACTAACTCAAACTGGTATTAGAACCTCGAAACATATCAAGACTCACAACTAGGACTGTTCATGGTTGTTTTTTTAAAAAACCAAACCATATTCATTTTAAAACCAATATATGGATTTAGATTTAGAACCAAATCCATTATTTGGTTTAAAACCGGTTATAAAACCAATTGTAAATTTGATTATGATTAAATAACCTGTTTATAATTAAGCAACCGGTTTTGAAAATTTTAATTTTAAAATCAATTTTTTTTTGCAAAATTGGTTAAAATTTAATTATTTTTTAAAAAATTATTTATTCATAGTTTAAAAATCGGTTATTTAACAAAATTGATTTTTTGGATAAATTTTTTTAAAAAGATTCTCACCAAATTTTTCGAGAAAAAATTCGATTTAAAATTTTTTTGAGAATAAAAAGTTTTTTTTTTTTTACTTTTTTCCGATAATTTTTTGAAAAGAAAATTCAAATTTTTTTCAAGAATTAAAATCTCAAAATTAACAAAATATTTGTAGTGGATAAAAACCAAATTCAAATATAAACACAAGTGATTATCCAACCGGTTTATAAATAAATTGAATTATAACCATATGATTTTTTAATTGAATACTTAAAATGAATTTGAATCTGATTTTGAATTTAGGCCTCGTAACCGAATTTTTTGCACAGTCCTGCCTACAACATAGAGAGAAAAAGA
>NC_021161.2:33785022-33786398 GCF_000331145.2 Cicer arietinum
AGAGATATTGTTTTTACGAACGTGTAGAGAGAGAAGTTGAATGAGGAATGGAGGGATTGAAGCCCTTTATTTATAGGTCAATCTGACCCAAATTCGCTTAGCAAATCTACCTGTTCCAGAACCCTTCAATTTTTGTTCTGGTCTGACTAGAACATGCCACGTGTTGTAGGCCAACCCAGATCTGACACATGATTCGTGATCCGAATTTGCTCACCGAATTCTAGATTCGCGTAGTGAATTATGTTGATCAAGACACATTAGAACATTCTTAAGGGTTAAGGAAAATGATTAAAACCCTAATTATCTTTTCATATAATATCCAATACACTCTAATCTCATTTCAACACTTAACAATTGATTTAAAACTCATTCCATAAATAAAAATCGCATTGTTACACTCTTTACAAGTTTATGAGACAGATTGACGAAAGAATCAAGACCAATATTATGAAAAGCCAATGAATACTTGAGTTTCAAATTCTTTATTTTGAAAGATTTTTCACTTTATTTTCTACTTAAATATCTTATTCTCTTTGAAGCAATGTTACAGCTTTGTAATTTCATAATACCTTTTCACTTAGTAACTTAGATCAATAGTGGTTGTCTCGTCAAAATTTTGACTGCACTATGTTGGACTTTAGTCCTCTTAATCCTAATTTTGACATAATTAACAAACATACAATGTTCATACATCATATGATAAATCTAACATTTTAATTGAGCAAGATTTCATGAACAACAACTCAACCCTACATACTTGAGACAATTGCTTGGAACTCAAGAAATCAACAACAGTTGAAAATCTACTGAACAAATCGATTGAGAAATCGATTTCGTAAAAGGGTTGTAAGGAAACATACTATTTGTGGTTACACAATCGATTAGGCAATCGACTGGCACAATCAGAAATAAAAATTGTGCAAGTCAGTGGCAACCAGATTTACAGGCTAATCGATTGGCAAATCGATTGTGCACATCACAAAGTAAAAACTGATTGAAACAAATCGATTGAGAAATCGATTGGGCAAGTCACATGGACAATCCATTTACTAGGCTAATCGATTGGCAAATCGATTGCTTAAATAATATTTCAAAAGTAACATGACCTGTGACAAACACAATCGATTGGACAATCTATTGTGAGAATTTCAATCATGTTAAGTTTGGTATCAATCGATTGGAAAATCGATTGAACTAAACAACTGGTAAGAACTTTTCAGAAAAATACTACCAAATCGATTGGCACTTCGATTAACATGAAATTAGCTAAGTTCCTGTTTTAAACACAATCGATTGGCAAATTGATTGAAACAAATATTTGAAATCACAGTGAACTCTCAGTTTGTGGCCAAATCGATTATGTGTATTTGTGAATC
>NC_021161.2:33786790-33788639 GCF_000331145.2 Cicer arietinum
TGTGAGATACATTGATCAAGATTGAAGACAATTTTTGTACTTCTTTTATTTTGTTTGTAACAAATACTCTGTAAAGAAAGGACTGTGAAAAATCCAGCTAGAAACTGGTGGCGATCTTCTTGGGTGAGAGGCCTCATCAAGAAGGAGTTGTACTTGATTTTGTGTGAGTCTGCTGAGTGACTGCAAGGATCAAGGGGTTAAGCAATAGGAAAGAGATTGAGTTAGATAGATAGGTTTCGAGGAAACTGGACAATCTGTAAACAAGTCTCGATTCTTTCTATTGGAGAAAAAGCTGAAATCCAGTTGGATTGTCAGGACTGGATGTAGGTTGTCTTATTGACAACTGAACCAGGATAAACCTTGGTGCATTCTATCCCTTATCCTTTTACTTTTAATTGTTAATCTTGTATGCTATGCTATAATTCCGCTGTGTATGAATCTGAATAAATCTTGCATCGTATGATTGTATGTTCGATCTTAAATTGTATGCTAGACGTATTCGGTTTTCTATATTGTGTTAATTTGATAACTACTGTCATATTCTGTAATTACGAGGTCATAATAATCAACACACTAAGCTAGAAATTTCAGAAGAGTAGACTATAGTAAGATAGACAAAATTAGACTTAATTGAAAACAAGAAAAATAAGTTTGATTTAGTGGAAAAGTATTCAGATTGAAGGAATTGAACGTAGCTACCAATCTGAAACCTTAAACAAGGAAAAACTCAATTTAAACACAATTCTTGATTATTGAAACCTGTCAAAAACATATTTTAACAAAGCATTCAAAATCATGAATTAAACGGTGGTAAATTTATTACATCAATATTATTAGATCAGTTGTTATACACCCTGAGGTAATAAACAAGACAGTATAAAATTTGTTATTATCAAAAACTTTGTTAAGTCTATGATCTTATTAGACCGTTCTAATAAGAAAATAAAAAAAAATAAAAAAATTAACAACTACTTCCTATACCCAAAAATCAGATTATATAACACGTGCACTGTCATCGCCATTTCATACTCTTCCCTCGAGAAGTGTTGTCGTCGTTTTCGAGAGCAATTGTCGTCATTGTTATTTCTTTCTTTCACTGTTGAGAAGTGTTCCATGTAACGCCCCGATTTTTCAAAGCGAAGGTGTATTTTTTTTTTCAAAAGAAATTAAAATAAAACAGAGAATTAAATAAGGAAATACCTTTGGATAAATAATTGAGTCATTATAATTTACAAGCAGCGGAAAAGTTTCTCAAAATACGAATCCAAAGTATTTACACTTCAAAAGGTGGTACATAGACCCCATCATAAATAACATGTCAAACAGACAATATTAGTATAGGTACAGTTTTCCGAATTAAAATACTGCAACCCAAAAAGAAGGACGTCTAGTCCCTATACATCAACCTAATCTGATCATCCTACCAAAAAACTATACACCCTGAGTGATCTCCACGCGCCCCGTGAGATCCTCCTACATAGCTCCAGTCAAGCATTCCCATCCGTAGGGTACGAACCGGCAGGATCATCCTGGCTCTCATCTGAGGGCAAAGCCCAGATTTCCACAATAGTTGTAAAGGGTCACCAACCAAAATTAACAGATAACACATAACATTTAAGTTTTAAATGCACAAAATAACCTTTCAACTAAGCATGCACCTTAAAAGGATTTCTCATATGCTAAAAGTTCATGTAATGCTTACCAAAGCATTGATAAATCAATTGAGCAATCATTTATCTAACTCAAAATAAGGATTTCTACTGAGCCAATCAATTGCCAAATCGATTTGGTCAGTTTTTGCTGAGTTCCTGTGTTGCCAAATCGATTTTGTCAGTTTTGCTGAGTTCAT
>NC_021161.2:33789435-33838892 GCF_000331145.2 Cicer arietinum
TTTAACTTAAACGATTTTCAAAACAAACATTAAGTAAACAGAAATATTAAGAGATTCCCCATTCTTACTACTCTTTTAACTTAAACGATTTTCCAAAACAACATTAAGTAAACCAAGATATTAAAAGATTCCCCATTTTTAATACTCGTTTAACTCTAATAGTTTTCACGCCAACATTAAGTAAACGTATATATTATGAGATTCCCCATTCTTAATACTCGTTTAACTTAAACGATTTTCTCAAACACACATTAAGTAAACCGAGATATTAAAAGATTCCCCATTTTTAATACTCGTTTAACTCTAATGGTTTTCAAATTCCACACAAAACAAACTCAAACCTATTATCAGATCCAATCCACAACTCACACCAAAATACATCAATTCATTTCTCCACAGAATCCAACCATGCACACAACAAATTTCATCAGTAATAATTAAGAACACGTCAAATACGACGAACACAAATCAACACAATCCACCACTCAAACACAACAAGTTTCATTTACTCAAAATCATACATAAATGAGTTTAAATTCATTTTCCACGAAACATTCATCAATATAACCAAAACCTAACTCTAAGATTTTACCCATAAAGCCTTAGATTCATTTTCCCCCAAATCAACACTCTAACCCTAACAAAATTCTTTTCCACACAACCCCAGATAAGTCCCTTAATGCAAACTAAAAGTTTGGAAGGAGCCCTTACCTTAACGATAGCTTCAACGTGCGTTTCCGGTACCGCGAGTAATTCCGATAAAATCTCCGCTCGCGACGTCGCTTCCAAAGTTGGTCCCTAGTACCGTAGTGTGGTGGTGAGCAACTTTACCTTCTATCTCTTCGCGAAATGAAGCTTAGATCTAGATGAAACAGAGAGGTTTGTGTTTGACGGTTTTGAAATCCCTAACACCGTTTTTCTTCGTTTTCGAATCAAACAAGAAGAATGAAGTCGAGTAATCTTCTCTTTCACACTCAACAAACCTTGGGTTTCTAATCTTGAAGAAAGGAAGCAAAGAAAACGAAAAATGGAGGAAGGAGGGAGAACAGGGAGAGGAAGATGGAAAAATCTGGTTTTTCTTTCCTTTCTCTTTCTTTCCTTTGTTTTTCCTTTCTTCCTATTTTCTTCTTTCCTTTTTATACCCTTTTCTTTTCCTTTTCCTTCCGTCTAATTTCCTTTCTTTTTCCCTCCAAACAAACATATATATATAAATATATATATTAATTATAACTTAACAAATATCTACATATTTATTAAAATTACCTTTTCACCCGAAACACATTAAATTCTCCGTAAAAGATTCACCGCACTTAATTTAATTTATTTATCGACGAGTAATTTTAATCGGCATCAAAATATCTTTTTGGTCATATAAACTCCAAAATATTATTAACTTTGGCTAAAAAGCCTCCGAGCCAAAATCCAAAATACACAAAAATACATAAAGTGTACTTTAAAATTATGGGTCTTACATTCCATGTTTCCATCTTTTCTTTTTCCCTTCACTGATGTTTTTTTATTTTTTATTTTGTGGTGAAGAGAAGATGAAGCCAACAATTTTGCATCAAATTTGGTGTTTTTCTCAAATAGGTTTGTTCCTTTCTCAACTCTTTCGATTTTAAATTTCTATAATTTTCTGGTAATTATTGTTTCTAACTTATCAATTTTGATTCTAGGTTACTTACCTAGATTTTTAATTTTTCAAATATGGCTATATGTGCTTGAAAAATAATGAAAAGACTATCAGATTATTATAATTTCATTTATTGATTTTAGACTTATGTTAGGTTTTTGTTCACTTTCAAGTTTTTATTATTCATTGAGAATGTGTTAGACATGATATTACTATTTTTTTTGTTAGTATTTTGTGCTCTTTCAAGTTTTTATGATTCAGTGTGGTGATAAGTGGTTAGTTCAAATTCTACTAAGTTATAGTGCTATTGTGCCTCAATAACGGTTATTTGACAACACTTTATAATTAATAGCGTATCGCTAAACAATACCGATTTCAAAAAAAGAAGAGTGGTTTAATTAATTAGTCCAAATTGACTTTGACTATTTTATTGTGATTTTGACATCTATTATATATATTTAAAATAGACTCATCACTCTCTTGCTGCCACCTCATACTAATTCCTCCACATTTTCCACCTCAGCTAAAAAGTTGATGTGTACGTCTTCATATAAAGTTTCTTCTACTCAGTTTCTAAATAGATTTTCCCTTTTTTAATCTCTTTAATCCCTATTTTTTTTTGTCTTCCTTCGACAAAAATTAAAATCGGATATATTAGAATTTTAATTTACAAACTTTCAATCTACTTTTAATATTAATAGAGTAATCATAATCATTAACATTTTGTATTTAAAATCAAAATCCAAAATTTATAACAATTCGGTTACAAAATATTAATGGTCAAACAATTATAATTATACATCAAATACAAATAATTGCAAATAGATTACTTTAATTTCATGTCAATTAATACTATAAAACAACATATTAAATTTAATTAATTTCAGTGAAATAAAATTAACCAAAATTCAAAGAGACATGACTTTGTCCATCATTTTTAAATATTTATATATAATATATTTACCCATATTTAAAGTAGAAAATCAAATTCAAATATTTTTTGTTCTCTCACTCACTTTACAATATTACTGAGTGATTTCTATATTTAATATAATCATAAATTTTAACATGATAAACCTACTATGTGTATTCTTTTAGATCCAACTAGTTTCACTAAAAAACAAGTTTCCTAGATCAAGATATAAATATTTTAACATGACTAATGAAGAGCAACTTATAAAACAAAACAATCCACTTCATAAAATCACTAAAATTTATAGAATTAATATAAATTTATAAAAATTTACAGTAACAAAGTAATAGAAATAAGCTTCCAATTCCAATTAATTTTACTCAAAACTAATTCTTATTGCTTCTGTTATAGTAATTTTAAATCAACTATGTCTGAATCTTTTTATGCAGAAAACACGATAACTTTACCAATTTAATTAAAATATAAAAAGATGTCTGATTTGAATAAAATATCACATTTTGGAAAGCTTAAAATATCTATTTTATAAATATATATATTTTACTACGCATAATAGATATTTAATTAATACAGTATAATAAAATAAGGTATATATATACAAAAATGGAACTACAGATTTTTTTTCAACTTAGAAATCAATTTTCTCTATCAATTTTCAATGAAAATTAGTGAAACTAATGCCTATTTTAAAGGTAATTAAGTATTGTTTCAAATGGGACATAAATCAACTCCAAACACTATCTTTGAAAAAAGTGTTGAACAAAATTATACTAATTTAATTTCAAGTTTTATATTTTTAAGTTCATCTATTCAACTAAGTAAAATACATTCAAAATTCAGTATAAGAATCAATTAATTACCAATACTAAACAATTATCATCTCATCACCAACTCAACGACAACATTCAACACACACTATTTCTATTCCTATATTCCTATTTCTATTATTAATTTCTATTTATGTATTTTGTTTTTTATTGGAAGATTGATGGGCACACCCCTCCAAAGTGAGTTACATCCTTTATAAAGATCTCAATAATATTTAGTAGTTATTATTCACTTAATTTTTTAGTCATGCAAATTAATTATACTTATCCTAAATCACTCATGATTTGAAATTAATTATTCTACTGACTATATAAATAATTCTAAATACCATAAAAAATATTAAAATTTATTAAACATGATTCAAATTTCTAATACGATGTTTTATCACTAAATTATTATTACACACGACTTTATAATGAATTAATATATTTATATTATTTTAATAATGATAATAATAATGATAATAATAATAATAATGATAATAATAATAATAATAATAATAATTATAATAATAATAATAATTATAATAATAATAATTATAATAATGACTTGATAGTTTGGCGTTACAAATTCCAGCGATTACATTCATGGTTGTGTTATTTTTCCGTTAACATTTTAATGAAAAAAGGCCCAATGGTGATTTGGGATACGTTTTCATATTATCTTATAGCTGCGTTTGTTGCTCGAGGCCGACTGTTGATTGATGAACCTATCTTGTTTTTTTATTACTGTTTGATTGGGGCGATCTTTTTCACTGTTGATGGTGATATGAGGCAACTATTGTTTTCAAAATATATCCATGACAGTTTAGTATTGCTTTTGTTAAAATCTATCATTTGGCATAAATTGCAATTATTTGTTTTGGATTGATGGTAGGATAAGAATATTCAGCTTTATTAATGCATGTCTTTATTGGTAGTGTCAAAGAACTTTTGATTTTACTTGAGTCTATGTATCTTCTCAATCAATTTACTCGAACCTTGAGTAAGGTTTATAGTGTGACCACATAAAAAATTAGAAGAAGCACAAAGAGACTGTGTAACCTCATAATTAAAATAAGAAAATTAGTATGAATGTTGTAATAAAAATGCTAAATACATTATCTGCCAAGTAGAACGTGACCATGCATCACAATTCCTTATTCTAATCCAAATAAAACACATTTAGTAGTATATGTGCTTGTTTTATTTCATGTTTTATTCAACGATAATAAAATATTTTTTTTTATTTTTATTTTAGGGTAAATCTTTTCTATTTATTATTAACCGATTATTTAATTTCTTGTGCCCAAAATCCAAATATACAATTTTATTTTCTTTCAACGTAATTAATATTCTGAACTAAATCAACTGTTTTTGGATTAACTATTATAAAGACACAACCTTAGCGCGCGAGAATTTAAAGAAACTTCAACTGAATGTTAATAACTAATCTTGTTGTGTATTTATTATTTTCAAATTCATCTTTCTATCTCTCATCAGGTATTCCCCTTTTCTTGATTTTTATAATTGGTTTGATTTGATTAATTGGTATTTTGTATTTGGAAATAAAGCAATACATTGTTTATGAGGCTTACTTAGAGTGTAGTATATCTATACCCTGAAGTTTGCTTCCAAATTAATTGCCTAAGATTATTTATTTGAGTGTTTGCACAATCCATTCAAGTGCAACAATTAATTAGGGGAACATGACAACTTAGCTGAGATTATTAAATCATGAAAGAATGCAAGAGATTATTTAGAGAATATCTGGAATTAGTTTCATACTGTCTATTTCTCTGTATGCAGCTGCAGTACAGGATTGATTTGCTTATTAATTGTGTTATTCTACCATTGAATTTTATGGAAGGATGTCACTTTTTTAATGTGTTCCCAAAATCATATGATATTTTCCTTATTTGTCTTGTTTTGATATTGTCTTTTCATAATTGTTATGATTCCCGAATCTCTATTTCCCTTGCAACTTGAACTTTTTGTTTGTGCCTCCTTCATTTGAAATATTTCTTTAAGATTCATTCATTCGAGCATGTATGGCTTCCATTTTTCTTGTGCCCATTGTGAACTTGCAAGAATAACAACTCAATTTTTGGGAACCAATTGATGGAACTGACATAAATTTTCATTAGGAGTTTTGTAATTAGAACAAATCAAAACAATAGGGCTGTATAGTTGGTAGTTTTCTACCATGTGATTATGTGCTCAAAGGTAACTATGCCTACAATAGATTTGTTCACATGTCCATCTTCATCACAAACTTTTATGTAACTCAATTTGATTTTTGTACTGAAGTAGAACCTATTGAGTTCTATAGTGCTTGAGTGTCGAGATATTTCCTATGATCAAGTCTGGATTACTTTTATAGAATTCTTATATAATGTTTGATGGAATGTCAAATTTTTAATATGTTGTAAAAAGATATCTGGTGTGTTTGTTTTGAATGAGTATGTATGTGTTGAGATATATATGAACTATGTTTTTGTGTGGTTATGAAATTGGAAATAAGGAAGTCATTCTTGTTTAATGCTCCTTGGCCATGAACCTCATTTGGTTTTTTTTATTCACTTAAATCTTTGATTTTACAATTCCAAGCGAAGAATAAATAAGTATATAGTGACTTGTGGTTTGCCATCTATGTTCTCCTCTTGGCTTGATTCTTCGCTTCTTTCAAATATATCTATGACATATTATTTGATCTATTGAATTCTACACAATGAATATTTGATAATAGAAAGGAAAGTGTTAGATATTGTTTTCAAGATTTTGTTTTCTGTTAATATTTCGAAGTTAATTATCACACTCAATTTTGGGTTCTAGGGTACATGTTTAGCACCAAAGCTTGAGAACCAATTGTATTTATGATATCTTGACTTTCTCAATTTTCTATGCATATAGTTTCTTCCAGGTTGATTTTTATAAATGCACCAAAATCATCTCATTAATCAGGAATGTGGAATAAGCTATGTGGAGGACATACTACCTTCAATGACTCATGAGATTTGTATTGTCAATTTTATACAACTAGTGGATGGCTTGGTCTCCATCAGGTCAACTAACTTTGTTGTTTGACATCTTTTATATAAGAAAGAAATAACTCCGTTAATATTAGCATATCATTTATTTATTCTTAGATATTTGAAAATAGAAAAAGAGAACATGATTTAGAGAAAATAAGAAAGAAAGAATAATTATATAATGTAATTTTGACCAACTATCTTAAGACAATAAGCATATTATGAGTAGTAGAATCTATTTTGGATCCAGTAAATTAGGACCAACTATATGATGACAATAAGAATATTTTGCAGAAGGAATTTAGAGCTATTTGATTGTGCTATTATAAATCGACTTCAAGTGTTTCATGTAAAAGATTACCTGCCCATCAAAAAATATATGGGAGATTACGAATGTCTTTGACCAACTTGTCTTAATAGCTAAGCTTATAACTGATTTCTATGAGGTTAGAGATGCCCCCAATGGTTCTATTGCTTGTAATGATGGTCTTTCATTTTTTAAGTTTACATTTTACCTACTTACATGCTTGACTTTACTATGCCGATTTCTATGAGGTTAGAGATGCCGCCAATGGTTCAATTGCTTATAATGATGGTCTTTCATTTTTTAAGTTTACATTTTACCTACTTACATGCTTGACTTTACTATGATGTTGCAGGTAAGGAACCAATTGCATTGCAGCAACATGCAACATTAGGAGGTAACACTATAGATTGATTATGTGTGCAACTTGATTAAGTGTTATTATTTCAGTTTTTTTTAAATTCAATTTAGTGTTATTATTCAGTTTGATTTTAATTCTTATTCTCTAACAAGAAAAAGAAGAGCTCACCCTAAAGCTCACTAGTCACAACTCACAGGGAGAATAATTGACACGAGCACGTAGGAAATGAAACAGCGAAAATCTTGTGCACACCAGGTAAATGACTGAACTTAACAACTTTTCTTGTTGTGGTCTCATGTAATTACCAAATATTAAGAAATGTTTTGCTTGTATAAGAGATTGAGTTCCAGCAAGTTACTATAGTCTTGTGTTCTTGATTTATATAAGCAGACAAAAGGACTTAAAGTTCTTTTGATAATAGTTTATTATAATATTGTTAGAATTATATAATGATAAATACAAGAAATAAAGAAAAATGATCAAGGTCCTTTTAACATATAGCATGTTACTCTCTAGTTTACCAACCCTGTGCAGTAAATTCTATAAGTAGCATAAAAAGGTGAAATTAGCATACTATTTAATTGAAACAATATCACTAGCAAACTTGTACTCTTGCTAGTTTTATGCAATGACATTTGACATATGGTTCATGGTGATTGATGATGGAGTATTGGAGATAGTGATTTGTGTGCATTTACGCTTAGTAATTTTATTTTGTAGAAGAATAATGATGATATCGATGAAGAAATTTAAGATTTGGAAGCACAAGTTGAAGAGACAAATGTTGATACTTAAGTTTTTTATAATAGATGTTACTTGCTATTGTGAATATGTTATTTTGATTAAGAAAATGATTATTGATATTATGTCTTAGGGTGTACTATATAGTGATTATTATGTATACAGTTAAGAAGGTTTATTAATAAATGAACTATTATACAAATGTTTGTCAGTTTATTTTATTTTATTTTATTTTATATAATCAAATACAACAGTTTTGAAGTGTTATTTTAATGAACAAATAAAATGGTTTTGAATGGAATATTTTTTAACTACAACTAAAAACCGTTGGGGTAGCTCACTCCAAAGCCATCTTAAGAGAATAATTTTTCATAGCAATGGTGTAGAAAAGATAGACTAATGGTGGTAAAGAAAGAATAAACTTCCATTAAGAGGAATTTCAGCGTATCAAAACTAATTTTGTTTATGACTTTTCATAATTTCAAAGGACATTATTAATTCGTTAGTTAATGTATTGTCAAGTAAATGCAAATTGTCAAATTTTAGTTTCAAAACCAGTTAGACAAACATTGGAAAGTTGACAAATAACTCAGTTTGGAACATAATGAAAGTAGTCTAATACTGTTGCTTATTTGAGTTCAACCATTGGGATAGCTCACTCCAAAGTCATCTTAAGAAAACCGTTGTGGTAGCTCACTCCAAAGTCATCTTAAGAAAATGTTGTTTTTCGTTTCTTTCAAATTTTGAGTTATTTATCAACTTTCAAATGTTTTATCTAACCGGTTTTGCGTCTAAAATTTGGCAATTTGCGTTCACTTGACACTAGATTAACCAACTAATTGGTAATGTCCTTTGAACTTGTGAAAAACCATAAAAAAATATTAGTATTGATAAGCTGAAATTCTTATTTACGGAAGTTTATTCTTTCTTTACAATCATTAGTCTATCTTTTCAACTGTCTCAAAGTTTTAGAGTGCATAATTTTGTAGTTTATCAAACCTATTAAATTCTTGAAAATTTTGAATTTAATACAATTTCAATTAAAAAAAAATTCCCATATGCTTTCAATTTTAATGTAAAACAACCTCATTTCTATTTTCAAAATAAAAAAGTACTCACGTGAATCTTGAAATTTCACAAAAAAAAATGTAGATAAATTAATTCGCATTGAAGGATAGCAGTGTTAATAGGGCATGTCGAATATTTTGCATTGAAATTGGCCATTACTAGAACTGGTTATAATGAGAATAAAATATATATATATATATATATAGATGACTATAAGTGATTCATGCTACAATTTTAGTTTTCTCTCTCTTATTTGCTTTTAAAATCTTGAGATAATGGAATTTTGGTGTGATAAATTAATGCAGTTTATTTCAATTGCGGTAGTTGAAAAATAATACTAGTGTGTATGACTTTTAAGATGTAAAATTAGAAACCACATACTTAAATGATTCCATATTACTTTATTTATTTTCACGCTTTTTTCAGATGGATGGTTTTTAGTGAATATTATACCTTTGTCCTTAGTATGAATTTGAGGTATGAGACTGTGTAAATGTTTCTGTCTGCAATAGATGCTCTTGGCTCATGTTAGCAAGAAAGTAAGGATTATCTTGATTCTAATAATTCAAAATGAAATTTTTTTTTATATCACAAACAACTATCTTACAATGCAGTCAACAGATGATCAATCCTATTCTAACTTTATTTTTATCATTAAAAAAAGGATAATTTTGGTTGTGACGAGATAATAAAAAATGCAAAGCAAAATTAGATTTGCTCGTTGATTTTGTAAACTACATGTTTTTGATGATGACAAGACCACCAACTATGGACAATGCAGCAAGATCAAAAAGAAGATCAAACCAATCTTGAATAAACTTCCAAATCCAAATAATAAATGAGTAAATATAAAGGTATATGATACAAATCAATAGTTCAAATACTTGAGAACAATTCATATTTACATATGCATTTAACATGTTTTCGAAAATCAAAAACAACATTAACAAATCATTTAAAATCATATTTTTGACAATTTGCATAAGTGTATTCGAATACACCATGTTGTATTCGAATACAACTTAAGTCAGAAGCAAAACTTTAAATGATGTATTCGACTACACGCATCTGTAGTCGACTACAAGCTAAGTCAGTGGCCAAGTGTATTCGACTACACCCATCTGTAGTCGACTACATGCTAAGTCAGTAGCCAAATGTATTCGACTACACTCATATGTAGTCGAATACAAGTTAAGTCAGAGGCTAAAATACATTGATCTGTATTCGACTACACTGATGTGTATTCGAATACAAGATGTAAAATTTGAATTTTTTGAACGTTACAAAGACGTGTATTCGAATACACATATACTGTATTCGAATACACCTGGAAACATTACAATTTTTCAGATCTGGAATGCCTCTAGAACATTGTAATTTTTCATCAAACCTCTTGGATCAATGGCCACGAATCTGAAAGGATGTTTTATGGAGTATAAATACCCCATAACTTCAGATCAAAAATTAACCATCCTTGAATTAATTCATAAAACAACTTTGAACAAAATTCTGATTTTTCTAAGTACTTGCATTAGATTTTCATATCATTCTAAAAAGTTCTCAAGTACTTGAATTACTATTGAGTTGTTTATCAATATACCACATCTTAGATTTATTCAAACCTTATTGTATCATTTGTACAAGTAAGATAGTGGTGTGCTATCTTAGAAAGAATTGTTAGAAGTTTTGTAGCAAGAATCCCAGGGTGGGAATTGTACATTTTCTGACAAGTAGTTGATTAATCTCTTGTGGTGTGCAAGAGGACTGGACGTACCCTTGGTTATAAGGGGAACCAGGATAAATCTTATCGTGTTCATTTACTTACTGCACTTGTTATTAAGCCTTGTTCTTAAACTCAGAAAATCTGATTACCATATCACTAAAAACAAGAAAATTTACTAACACCTAATTCACCCCCCCCTCTTAGGCGTACTTCTATACTAACAATTGGCATCAGAGCAGGTTAAGGTAACTTATTCCTCGATCAATTACTCATGGCTTCCGCACAACCTGTCTTTAGAGATGGTGGTAGCAGTACCAAGCCACCATGTTTTGTTGGAGAGCACTACGATTTTTGGAAAATCCGTATGCAAGCATATCTCGAAGCACAAGGAGATGACATATGGGATGCCGTTGAAAATGGTCCTCATATTCCAAAAACTGTCATCAATAACAAAGAAGAAATAAAAATAAAAAATTCTTGGACGGATGAGGATAAGAGAAAAGTGCTTTTCGATAAAAAGGCTAAGAACATATTACAATCTGCACTAGGAATGGATGAGTTTTTCCGCATATCTCACTGTAAAACAGCAAAAGAAATATGGGATACGTTGGAAGTAACTCACGAAGGCACCATTGAAGTAAAAAGATCCAAACTCAACACACTATCACAAGAATATGAGTTATTTCGCATGCAGCCCGGAGAATCTATTTTAGATTTACAGAAAAGGTTCTCCCATTTAACCAATCATTTGACAGCACTTGGAAAAATCTTCACAAATGATGAACTAAATCTAAAAGTACTAAGGTCATTGACAAGGGCATGGCAACCAAAAGTTACAGCAATATCAGAAAAGAAAAGCCTATCCAAGATGTCTCTTTCTGCACTATTTGGAAAACTTCAAGAGCATGAAATCGAACTCGGAAGGCTAGAACAAAATGAAAGTCAAGAAAAGAAGAACAAAAATATTGCGTTAAAGACTGAATCAAGAGAACAAAGCAAAGAGAATGATTCAGATGAAGATGAAAATATTATCCTTCTTGTTAAGAAATTTGGTAAATTTCTTAAAAACGACAGAACATTCAAAAAGAAAAGCTTCAAGAAGAAAGATAATTCTACATCAAATCAAAATTTCACTTGCTTCGAATGTGGAAAACAAGGACATATTAAAGCAGACTGCCCAAACTGCCCAAACATTGCTAAAAAGAATTTCAACAGAAAGAAAGACTTCAAGAAAGCATACATAGCTTGGGAAGACAATGAAGTAAGTTCATCTTCAGAAACAGAAAGTGAAGAATGCGCCAATGTTGCATTAATGGCCTCGCATCAATCAGATGATGAAGAGGTTAGTAATATAGACTCTCCTCTTTATAATAAGACTAATACTGAATTAATTATAGAATACAATGATGCTCAAAACGTATAGAATACAATGATGGTCAAAACGCAATAAAAGAATTACTTATTGAATGTAAAAATCTATGTAAACTAGTTTCAACACAAAAGAAACAAATCTCAAGTTTACAAGAAAAAGTTGATATTATGGAGAAAAATTCTGAAAAACTAAAACAGAATTCTGCATGCAATAAATGTGAATCCCTCTCTTTCAAAATTATTCAATTAAATAGAGTAATTGAACGATATGAAAAGGGACAATTAGGATTGGAAAATGTTCTAAACATGCAAAGATACTCAAATGATAAAAGTGGTCTTGGATACTCAAAATTTGATAAACCAAATTTGAACAAAACTATTTTTGTTAAAGCAAGTAGTCAATCTAATCAAGAAAAGATTATAGTTATGAAAAAGGATGATCTTTATAATAAGAAAATTATTCAAAATAAATCTTATACATATGTTACTAATAGTAGATTTAATCCTACTTGTTCTTATTGTGGTATTCATGGTCATACACCTAATACATGTCATATTAGAAACATTAATGTTCCAAAAGGTCATTTCATATGGGTAAAGAAAGGTACTAACCATCAAGGACCCAAAGCACATTGGGTACCTAATAAAGTTTGATTTCAATTTTGTAGGTAAGCAAACAAAAGACTTCAAACATGTGGTACTTGGATAGTGGCTGCTCCAAACACATGACGGGTGATATAACAAAATTTTCAGCTTTAACACTTGAGTCAAAGGGACATGTAGTATATGGAGACAACAACAAAGGAAAAATTTTAGGCATTGGAAAAGTTGGTACAGCACCATCTCCCTCAATTGAAGATGTCTTATATGTTGAAGGTCTAAAACATAATCTCATAAGCATCAGCCAGCTTTGTGACAAAGGATACAAGATAGTTTTTAATAAAGATGAGTGCGTCATCCAAAATGAAGCTACAAATGAAACTCAGTTTGTTGGTAAGCGTTTCAAAAACATTTTCATACTTAATTTTGAAGATTTATCCTTGAAAATGAAATGTCTTTTGGTAAGCGACAATAATGATGCTTGGCTATGGCATAAGAGATTTGCTCATATTCACATGGATCATTTAAACAAATTGGTCAAGCATGATCTTGTTGTAGGCTTACCAAAAATAAAATTTATAAAGGATAAATTATGTGACGCTTGTCAAAAAGGCAAACAAACAAAAAGTTCTTTCAAACCTAAAAATGTCATTTCAACTTCTAGACCACTACAATTGATACATATGGATTTGTTTGGTCCATCAAGAACCAAAAGTCTTGGTGGAAACTCATATGGACTAGTTATTGTTGATGATTACTCAAGGTTCACTTGGACCTTATTTTTGGCAAATAAAAATGAAGCTTTTAAGGCATTTAAAAACTATGCCAAGCTAGTCCAAAATGAACAATCTGCCAAAATTGTATCAATTAGAAGTGATCATGGAAGGGAATTTCAAAATACTTCATTTGAAGAATTTTGTGAAGAAAATGGTATTTTTCACAATTTTTCTGCACCAAGAACACCACAACAAAATGGGGTCGTTGAGAGAAAGAATAGATCCTTAATAGAGCTTGCTAGAACTATGCTAAGCGACTCAAATCTACCAAAATACTTTTGGGCAGATGCTGTAAACACAGCATGCTATGTTTCCAACCGGGTAATTATTAGGCCAATTCTTAAGAAAACTCCATATGAACTTTACAAAGGTAGAAAACCCAATATCTCTCACTTTCACATTTTTGGATGTAAATGTTTTGTGTTAAATAATGGTAAAGACAACCTTGGAAAATTTGATGAAAAAGCTGATGAAGGTATATTTCTCGGTATAACCGGTTTATAATTAAGCAACCGGTTTTGAAAATTTTAATTTTAAAATCGATTTTTTTTCAAAATCGGTTAAAATTTGATTATTTAAAAAAAAAATATTTATTCATAGTTTAAAAATCGATTTTTTCGATAAATTTTTTTAAAAAAATTATCACCAAATTTTTCAAGAAAAAATTCGATTTAAAATTTTTTTGAGAAAAAAAAAAGTTTTTTTTATTTATTTTTTTCCGATATTTTTTCGAAAAAAAAATTCAAATTTTTTTCAAGACATAAAGTCTCAAAATTAACAAAATATTGGTAATGGATAAAAACCGGTTAAAAACCAAATCCAAATATAAAACATAAGTGGTTATCCAACCGGTTTTAAATAAACCGGATTATAACCATATGATTTTAACCGGATATTTAAAATGGATTTGGATCCGGTTTTGGATTTGGGCCTCATAACCGGATTTTTTGCACAGCCCTACCATTCACCCTCCACTAATCACAAACCATGAACATTGACAACAAAGGTAGAAAACCCAATATCTCTCACTTTCACATTTTTGGATGTAAGTGTTTTGTGTTAAATAATGGTAAAGACAACCTTGGAAAATTTGATGAAAAAGCTGATGAAGGTATATTTCTTGGTTACTCTTTATCTAGTAAAGCATTTAGAATTTTTAATAAAAGAACCTTATTAGTTGAAGAATCAATGCATGTAACATTTGACGAAACTAACCCCATAAAAGAAGAAAATATTATTTCTTGTGATGATGATGATGTTTTTGAAAGTAATGATCCAAGCAAAGAACTTCAACAAGAAAGTGGAGTCAATATTGAAAGGCAAAGTGATGATCTTCCTAAAGAATGGAGAACCCATAGATATCACCCTATTGACAACATCATAGGTGATATAAATAAAGGAGTCACAACAAGGTTAAAATTGCAAGATGCTTGCTTAAACATGGCGTTTGTTTCTCAAATCGAACCCTCCAAAATTGGTGAAGCACTTAAAGATGATCAATGGATACTTGCCATGCAAGAAGAACTCAATCAATTCGAAAGAAGCCAAGTTTGGGAACTTGTTCCTAATCCTGGAAATAAACACATCATTGGTACAAAATGGGTGTTCAAAAATAAACTAGATGAGAATGGCATAGTTGTTCGCAACAAAGCTAGATTGGTTGCTCAAGGATACAATCAAGAGGAAGGGATAGACTTTGACGAAACATTTGCTCCGGTAGCAAGATTAGAGGCAATACGTCTACTATTAGCATATGCTTGCTCCATGAATTTTGAGTTATATCAAATGGACGTGAAAAGTGCATTTCTCAATGGGTACATAAATGAAGAAGTTTATGTCAAGCAGCCCCCTGGATTTGAAGATTCCAAAAATCCCTCACACGTTTACAAATTGAAAAAGGCTCTTTATGGTCTAAAACAAGCTCCAAGAGCTTGGTATGACAGATTAAGCACCTTTTTATGTGAACGAGGATTTGACAAAGGAGAAGTTGATAAAACGTTATTTGTCAAAAGAGAAAATGGTCACACATTATTGGTTCAAATTTATGTTGATGATATAATATTTGGATCAACCAACAAGGACATATGTGAAGAATTCTCTTCAATAATGCAAGGAGAATTCGAAATGTCCATGATGGGAAAATTAAACTATTTTCTTGGACTTCATATCAAGCAACTTGAGCACGGCATCTTCATCAATCAAGCCAAATATTGTAAAGAATTACTAAAGAAATTTGAAATGGAGAATTGCAAAGAAAGTACAACTCCAATGGGCTCCGGAACATATGTTGATAAAGATGCATCAGGAATTTCCATCGACATATCCAAATATCGAGGTATGATTGGATCATTATTATATCTAACGGCCAGCCGGCCAGATATCATGTTTAGTGTTTGTTTGTGTGCAAGATTTCAGGCAGATCCGAAAGAATCACATCTAGTAGCTGTTAAAAGAATTATGAAGTATCTGAAAGGAACAACAAATGTAGGCCTATGGTATCCTAAGGGTAGCATATGTAGCCTAGTAGGATACTCTGATTCGGATTATGCGGGATGCAAAACAGACCGTAAAAGCACCAGTGGCACATGTCATGTCTTAGGAAATGCCCTTGTTTCATGGTCTTGTAAAAAGCAAGCTTGTGTTGCACTTAGTACTGCTGAAGCTGAATATATTGCAGCAGGAAGCTGTTGTGCCCAGATTCTCTGGCTCAAACAGCAATTACATGACTATGGAGTTGATCTCGGATGCATTCCCTTAAGATGTGATAACACAAGCGCAATAAACATCTCAAAGAATCCAATCATGCACTCCAGAACTAAACACATCGATATCCGACATCATTTTCTACGGGATCATGTACTTAAAGGTAATGTTGAGGTAACATTTGTTGATACACACAATCAATTGGCCGATATTTTTACAAAACCGTTACCTAAAGACTCATTTTATAAAATCCGAAGAGAACTTGGTATTTTGAGTGAATTTGATCTTTAACCATTGCATGATATACATAGTTTGCCATATCTCTTATGTCTTATTGATTATTTCCTTTTGATATATGAATTTGTGTATTACATGATGCAATTTTCATAAAAAAACTGAGTTTTTAAGCAAAACGGTGCTTATGTAGTCGAATACAAATGTCTGTATTCGAATACAAACTTTCCCAGATTTCCTGTATTCGAATACAAAGGATGTGTAGTCGAATACACGTTCCCAGAAAAATGTGTATTCGAATACAAGAAGGTGTAGTCGAATACACCTTCGCGTTTTTGCCCAGATATAAAAGCTGCTACACATAAGTTAGGGTTATTTCAGTTGGTATTCGAATACAGCCTCAGTTCCTTCTCTCATCTCTCTCAAACTCATCCATCCTCCTTCCACTTACTTACCCATTCACTCAACCTAACAAAATCCATTACTCTTTACTTCCTTCTTGTCATCCCTCTTCAAATCTCTCACAACTCTCACATTTTCTCTAAAACCCACTTTCACCAAAAATACCCTTTCTCACCATGGATGCTCGCAAACGAGGACCACGCACCAAACATGCCGCAGTAGGTCCCTCACGAAAACGAACCAAGACTCCCAACATCACGGATCTATCCCGGCTTCTACACACACCGGAGGAAATTGATCGTTTTCGCACCTTCTACTCGGACAAGCGCCTTATTATCCCCAAATACGGTACTTTGGACTCTTTTTCTGATTTTAAATTTCCTGCGTTGCTTAAAGCACAACATGTTGAAGAGTTTATAGGCTACAATGGTCCAGTTTATCCAGATTTGGTTAGGGTTTTTTATTGTAATCTCATACAAGAGGGCAAACTGCTAGTCTCGCGCGTTAAGGGTAAAGTTATTCGTTTAAATACCAAAACCATTGGCGAAATTCTGAATATTCCTTTTAATGGTGAACAATTTTGTCCAAACAATTTATGTGAATGGGGTGATATTTCTAAGTATGATGCGTATGTCTCTCTCTGTCGGTTTGATCGCCGCACCATGGAACAAAAGAGAGCTCAGGCAGGTTCCAAATATGCCCAGCAACGGTATGGTGTGGGAAATCTTACTGTTGATTATCGGCTTCTACACTATTTCCTTAGCTACATTTTGGTTCCGAAGGCTGGAAATTACTCCCAAATTTCGGAGTTTGAACTGCAAATTATGAATTTCATGTTTGAAGGTCGTCAACTTAATTGGGCATTTTTTGTGAAATCTATCATGCTTGGATCTCGCGAAGCAATTGGCTTACCATATGCAAAGGAAGTTTCACGAATTTTGGAACACTTTGGTGTGGACTTTGCTGATGAGGTTATGTTTACTCCCACCAAAGAAAATCTGTTGGATTTAGGTGTCTTGCCTAGCATGAGGATCATATGGAATGATGAGCTTGAAGCCTTTGTGCATAAAGGTGATCATGGTCCACCTTCTGAAGATGCACCGGCGGACACTGCTGGACCATCCAACACTGCTGCTCAAGGAGATGAAGATGGCGAGGAAACTGCATCTGATGATGATTATATCTCCAATCAAATGATCATGACTCGCCTTGATTCTTTCCAAACTTTCTTCCAAACTCAATTCGACAAGTTGACCACCTCTATCGACACTCGCTTCACCACCATTGAAACTACTATTGCTCGCAATCATGACGCACTATCTCAAGACATTAGTCAATTATCCGACAAACTTGATCATTTCCACATTCCGACAGAATTTGATTAAGTCTTTAAATTTTGTACTAAGTTCACTTTTTGTATTCTGTGTTATTGTAATATTTGCTTTATGAACTCCTTTGTCGTTTTAATTCTGGTGTGTTTTGTATTACTCGTTTCAGGACTTATTATGTATTCACTTTTATGATCTTCTAACTTAATTTCCATTACTGCTATTCTTGTTTCCTTCTATGTCTTTTGTGTATGACTTTACTCGCACCGTGTATGTCTCTTTGTTTTCTTCTTCTTTTTGATCATGTCAAAAGGGGGAGAAAATTTGGTGTTGTTGTTGCATTTCAAACCTTGTAGGCACTCAAAAACAATTTTCAAATCATCACATACAACGGGGGAGTATGCACCTATTACGGGGGAGCAAAGATTTCAACATCACACTCTCTTCACAACAACGTTTTGTCATAATCAAAAAGGGGGAGAATGTAAACTACATGTTTTTGATGACGACAAGACCACCAACTATGGACAATGCAGCAAGATCAAAAAGAAGATCAAACCATCTTGAATGAGCTTCCAAATCCAAATAATAAATGAGTAAATATAAAGGTATATGATACAAATCAATAGTTCAAATACTTGAGAACAATTCATATTTACATATGCATTTAACATGTTTTCAAAAATCAAAAACAACATTAACAAATCATTTAAAATCATATTTTTGACAATTTGCATAAGTGTATTCGAATACACCATGTTGTATTCGAATACAACTTAAGTCAGAAGCAAAACTTTAAAAGGTGTATTCGACTACACGCATCTGTAGTCGACTACAAGCTAAGTCAGTGGCCAAGTGTATTCGACTACACCCATCTGTAGTCGACTACATGCTAAGTCAGTAGCCAAATGTATTCGACTACACTCATATGTAGTCGAATACAAGTTAAGTCAGAGGCTAAAATACATTGATCTGTATTCGACTACACTGATGTGCTCGATCAATTATTCATGGCTTCCGCACAACCTGTTTTTAGAGATGGTGGTAGCAGTACCAAGCCACCATGTTTTGTTGGAAAACACTATGATTTCTGGAAGATACGCATGCAGGCGTATCTTGAGGCACAAGGAGATGATATATGGGAAGCAGTAGAAAACGGTCCCTATGTTCCAACAACAGTTATCAATAATAAAGAAGAAGTTAAGATAAAAGGCTCATGGACAGATGATGACAAAAGGAAAGTATTGTTTGATAAAAAGGCTAAGAATATATTACAATCTGCACTAGGAATGGATGAGTTTTTCCGCATATCTCACTGTAAAACAGCAAAAGAAATATGGGATACGTTGGAAGTAACTCACGAAGGCACCATTGAGGTAAAAAGATCCAAACTCAACACACTATCACAAGAATATGAGTTATTTCGCATGCAGCCCGGAGAATCTATTTTAGATTTACAGAAAAGGTTCTCCCATTTAACCAATCATTTGACAGCACTTGGAAAAATCTTCACAAATGATGAACTAAATCTAAAAGTACTAAGGTCATTGACAAGGGCATGGCAACCAAAAGTTACAGCAATACCGGAAAAGAAAAGCCTATCCAAGATGTCTCTTTCTGCACTATTTGGAAAACTTCATGTAATTTAAGTGTTTGACATGCCAGAACTGATTTTCTGCTTATATCGAACTTGAAAAAGCTTTGTTTGAGTATTGAGAATATTTATTGAACTTTAACTGATCATCTCAATATGATCTGATCATGTAATTTAGCATTGATATATATATATATATATATATATATATATATATATATAGGTATTTTACTAATTATTTGTTTTATACTAAGTTAAGAGGTCTTTTAAAGCGTTTGTTGAAAAAGCGTTGTAATAGGCTTTTAAAAAATAAAAAAGGAGGTCTTTTACAACGCTCTTTCAAAGAGCGCTGTAATAGGCTTTTAAAAAATAAAATAAGGAGGTCTTTTACAGCACTCTTGCAAAGAGCACTGTAATAGGCTTTTAAAAAAATAAGTTAAGGAAGTCTTTTACAGCGCTTTTGTCAATAAGCGCTATAAAAGCCTTAAAAAAAATGAGGTCACAAAGCTTTGTTTTATACTAAGTTAAGAGGTCTTTTAAAGCGCTTGTTGAAAAAGCGTTGTAATAGGCTTTTAAAAAATAAGTTAATGAGGTCTTTTACAGCACTCTTTCAAAGAACGCTGTAATAGACTTTTAAAAAATAAGTTAAGGAGGTTTTTTACAGCGCTCTTTCAAAGAGCGCTGTAATAGGCTATCAAAAATTAACTTATATTTTTTAAAAATAATTACATTAAAATGAATACATTTTTGACATGCTTTAAATTTTATTTATCATATATACATTAACAACATAATTTCTATTTATTTTTTTTTTTTTACAACTCTACTATAGCATTTTAAAATATGAACGTTTTATGTCTTTTGAAAATAATCTTAACATATGTTATATATATAATATTACATATTTCATAATTAGATCAATATTATGAACTTGCTTTCTTTTAAATAATGAACTTGCTTTATTTTTTGGACTAAATTTAACTTTTAAATAATGAACTTGCTTTCTTTTTCAATACTAATGTATAAAATACTAATTTATATTTAAAAGACATTATATAATTACTTTATATAGAGTAGTGTTTGACTTGAAAGTTATGAACAAATAACAACTCTTCTCAATCAATACAATAACGTCACTGTCAAAATAAAAATGAAATAATATTAATTAAATAACTAACTTCAAATGAAAAGTTAACATTAAAAGCGTTGTAATAGGCTATTAAAAATTAAGTTAAGGAGGTCTTTTACAGCGCTCTTTCAAAGAGCGCTGTAATAGGCTATCAAAAATTAACTTATATTTTTTAAAAATAATTACATTAAAATGAATACATTTTTGACATGCTTTAAATTTTATTTATCATATATACATTAACAACATAATTTCTATTTATTTTTTTTTTTTTACAACTCTACTATAGCATTTTAAAATATGAACGTTTTATGTCTTTTGAAAATAATCTTAACATATGTTATATATATAATATTACATATTTCATAATTAGATCAATATTATGAACTTGCTTTCTTTTAAATAATGAACTTGCTTTATTTTTTGGACTAAATTTAACTTTTAAATAATGAACTTGCTTTCTTTTTCAATACTAATGTATAAAATACTAATTTATATTTAAAAGACATTATATAATTACTTTATATAGAGTAGTGTTTGACTTGAAAGTTATGAACAAATAACAACTCTTCTCAATCAATACAATAACGTCACTGTCAAAATAAAAATGAAATAATATTAATTAAATAACTAACTTCAAATGAAAAGTTAACATTAAAAGCGTTGTAATAGGCTATTAAAAATTAAGTTAAGGAGGTCTTTTACAGCGCTCTTTGAAAGAGCGCTGTAATAAGCTTTTAAAAAATAAGTTAAGGATGTCTTTTACAGTGCTCTTTCAAAGAACATTGTAATAGGCTTTTAAAAACTAAGTTAAGGAGGTCTTTTACAACGCTCTTTCAATGAGCGTTGTAATAGGGTTTTATATATAACAGTAAACCGGTTTAGTTTCCTCTTCATTTCAGAAATTTCACTACGCTTTAGAGTCCTCCTCCTCTTCATTGTCCTTCTCATTGCGAACCCTACTGTCCATACGAACCATATTGCCAACCATCTCCATTAGGAACCATCTTCATCTTTGTTACTATCCCTAACAACTCTCAATCAAATACTATCCCTAAACCCTAAACCCTAAACCGCTTCAGTTTCCTCTTCATTATGTAAACTTCATACGCTTGTTTCCTCCTCCTCTTCATTCTCCTTCTCATTGCGAACCCTACAAACAATATTGCCTTGTTACTAAACTTCATTACGTAAACTTCATAAGCTTGTTTCCTCTTCATTCTCCTTGTCATTGTGAACCATCTTTGTTTCTGCGAACCCTACTCTCCTACGAACCATTCGTATTTCTGTGTTGTTCTTCTTTTTTCATATTTATGCGTCGTAACCCTACTGTTCTTCTGTTTTTCAGGTATTGTATTTATTAGTTTTTTGTTTCACTAAAATGCATGTTGAACTTATACTGCTATCAATGCACAAATATTTATTGACTTATATGTTTTATTTTATAGTGCCCTCGACAAACTAACAACATCGATTGTGGGTACTATATATTGCGATTAATGAAGGAGATTGTTGATATGAATCAAACTATAATCTCAGAAACTGTACGGTATTTTCATTATTTGATTTGCATTATTTGATTTTCATATATAAAGTATGTATATATTTGATTCTAACTTATTTATGTTCAATTTTTATACCGCACAGTACTTTGACAATTCCATTCCAACATACTTTGAAAGAGATCTAATTGAAATAAAGGAAGACTGGTGTCAGTATGTGATTGAAATGAAAATTATTTGATTTGCTGGGAAATGGCATGCTGCAAGGGATAGTTATATGAATATATGGTAGTTCTGTTCTGTGTAGTTCTGATAGTTATATGTATATGAATAGTGCACATTTGAAAAGTTGTGAATATTTAGTTATATGAATATGTATATAGTTCTGTGTTGTTGTCAATATGTGAATATGTATGTGAATATGTATGTGAATATGTTGTGAACTGATTGTGTAAATATGTAAAGTTATAAAGTTATATAGTTCTGTTGTTGTGTTGTGTGAACTGATTGTGAACTGATTCTAGTTATATGTATATGAATAGTGCACATTTGAAAAGTTGTGAATATTTAGTTATATGAATATGTATATAGTTCTGTGTTGTTGTCAATATGTGAATATGTATGTGAATATGTATGTGAATATGTTGTGAACTGATTGTGTAAATATGTAAAGTTATAAAGTTATATAGTTCTGTTGTTGTGTTGTGTGAACTGATTGTGAACTGATTCTAGATGAAAATGATTTTGGAAAAAAAATTAAAAGACAGCGTTGTAATAGGTGCATAATAATGCATCTATTGAATGCACATTTTACAGCACTTTTTGAAATAAACGCTGTAATAGGTGCATAATAATGCATCTATTGAATGCACCTTTTACACCACTTTTTCAAATAAGTGTTGTAATAGGTGCATAATAATGCATCTATTGAATGCACATTTTACAACGCTTTTTTCAAAAAGCGCTGTAAAACGGGTATAACAAGCGTGCAATATATCTACCTGTTTTATAGCGCTTTTTTATTTTAAAAAGCGTTGTTGTATCTTTTTATAGCGTTGAATGCTACAACGCTTATTTTTTTGAAAAAGCGCTGTAAATGACTTAAAAAAAGCGCTGTAAAATAGGTTTTTTTGCGTAGTAAAAATTAATTGATTAGATATTGAATAGAAAGGATAATTAATTATGTTGAATTAGTTATAGTTAATAATGACTGGTTAGTTGTTTTAATAATTAATTGGTGATATAATGTATAATATAATTATTTTAATTATTAATCAATTATGTAGATAATTTTGATGATACTAGATCAACAATAAAGCTTAAAAATTACTAAGGTTAAATACTTTTCAATTTAGTAATAATTATTAACAATAAGTTAGTTATTAAAGATTAAATACCGTTAATGTCAGTTAGTAGTTAATAGTAAATTAGTTTTAACTGATTATGGTTAATAATGATAATAGTTATTAATGAAGGTTAAAACATAATCGATTGATAACCTTAGTTAAAATATTATTAAAAAAAACAAACTTAGTTAATCAATTAGAATGTTGATTTCACTTAAGAATAATTTAGGTTAACGATTAATTGATTAGGACTTTAGGTTAATCAATTAGAATATAGTCAGAAACTTAAAAAAAATAAAAAAAAACTTAGTTATTAATAGATGATTAATAATTAGGGATTAAGCTATAATAACTAAGGGAATATGTAATTATTAAAATAATGTTTAATTGATATGTTTGTTGATGATGTGCATGAATGTGGTATGTGATAATTGTTAAAGGTTGAAGATGATATCCCTTAATTTTTTATGACATCTTAAGTCGCAATATGAATTAAGTGATGTTAAATGGTCCTCGATCACAGATACGCATGGGCCAACATATGTCTAACAATGATGTGGATGTCTTATTTGTTTATGTGGCATTTATATAAGTAGGATATGTTGGGGGTTGTCTTGTGATAGAATCGGAGCTTGAAGGTTGAGGAAGCATTGGGGTATCATTAGTAGGAAGTTCTTACGTAAAGGTAGTGTATATTATTTGAGCATTTTACTGCATAAATTAAGTTACATTGACTAGACACTATTGTTCATGGGACAGTAGGTGGCGTCTCTACCTATATCAATTGGAACCATGTATTAGAGTTAGTTGTTGATTAGGATGTATTGCATCCAAAAGAATATATGCATTGTAGTTAGGTAATTAATACATGAGTTATATTCATTGATTGATTGTTTATAATGTTGATATTATATGATGATGAAATAAGTGCTAAGTAAAGGTCAGATTAATAAACTAGTAATTGTTGTTAATTGATTGTTCGAGTGTCAGTCATGCTTATTCAAACTTTAGTTATGTGCTTGAATTGCAATTCTTGCTACACACCCAAAACTTTAGGTTCTAACTGTGAATGAAGTATTGTCAAATGTTTTTATAATTTGACAATGAAGTTTAAAGACTCGAAGTCCTTAAGTTCAGTTACATTAAATTTTGGCCAAACGACATGGCTTTCAGGATAATTTTATATTTAGAAAGTTGTAATATTGGGAATGATACCCTTTGTAAAATGACGATGATATTACACTTTATCAATTTTTTTTTATAGAAACGGGATTATACTTTATAAAGTTAACCAATAAGTTTGTGATATTTCAGAAAATTTTCCTCTATTTATTGTTAATTCCACAATTACAGGCATAAGGTGTCACACTCGTTGCTCCATTTATGGATATCGTTTCTTCAATGATCACTCATTGGTATCTTAAATATCAAATAAACAACAATCAGTTTCTTGTTCCTCTTTCTACTTAGTAACCTTTCTCATTAGCCTTCCCGTATCTCTACTTCGTACTATGGTTGCATGATTGAACTTCACATCATTGACCTTATTTTCCACGAGGACACCAAACACTTGGACATTGATTATCATCTTGTCTTGGTCTTATGTGACTCCTTCTTATTTATTCTTTCAAATAGGTTGCAGACATTTTTACTAAGACCTCTTGCCCTTGTTTTGTTCATGAGTTGGTGGTTAAGCTTGGAATGGTGGATATCTTTTTCCCTCCAACTTGCAGGGGGTATTAATTACATATTGAGTTCATTAAGCATTACTCATATTAGTTTATTTAATATACACTGATCTAATCCATCCAACCTTTTCTTTTCCAAAATTTAATGAATCACATAGTTATTTTAATAAAATTCAATGGATTACACTTAAAAAAAATATTTAATTTTAATAAAATATTATATACTTACTTCAAAAATATATATATTTTTTTTAAAACTAATCAATTCTAAAATTAGTTTTATTTATTGTTTCTCAAAAACTAATTTAAAATTTATTATTTTAAAAACTGTTTTTAGAAAAATTTGAATTTCTAAATATGTTTTTTATTACAAATATCTTTATTATATTTAAAAAATAGAATTTAAATAATGATTTACTTTTATTATTAAAAAAATTTATTTAATAAAAAAAGAATTTTTTAATTAAAAAAGGATTGCTTTTTAATAATTTTTTTTACTGTAATAAATAAAAGAATTTATTATTTTTTAATTAATAATTTATTAATTAATTATTAATTATCTTTGTGGTGTTTTTATTGTTTTCTAGGTTCATTAGACTAATAGATACATAAAATAAATAGGACAAACAATAATGGGTTGTTGAAAAAATGTTAAGTATTGAGATCCATAGCTTGTTGAATAGTTGTAATATTAGTTATACACTTGCTTGACAGACTCCTAAGAATTTTCTTCACATGATCAACAATAGTATAACTCTTCTCAAGTACCTTTAATCCCGAGACTAGAGTTTGGAATCTGGAAAACATTGTTTCAATATCTTCATCTTTTTCCATCTTGAATAGCTCATATTTTCTGACTAGTAGATTGACCTTTGCTTCTTGAACTTGCTTCCTTCCTTCAAAAGTCAGAATCAAAAAATTATCATAAATACTTTTTGTTGTCTCCTTGTTGGTGCAGTTGTCAAATTCTTAGAAAGTGATTTCATTTATCATGAATGTTCTGGACTTATGTTGCATCTTGTACATCTTCTTTTGATCAACATCCATCTATTTTCTTGGAATTTCAGTACCATCTTCTTTTGTTGGAGCAGTATAACCATCTTCCAACAAATCCCAAAGATCAGGATATTATGAAATAAAGAAACTCATCAACATGTCCTTCTAGTACTCAAAACATTCGCCATCATAGAAAGATGGTTTGTTGATATTTCCTCCAATAGCTTCTTCACCGAATTCAGACATGTTGAATCCATGGATCTTTCCTCAAACACTATAAAGTGCTCAACCTTGAGACTGAACTCCGATGCCAATTGAAGGTGCAAACATGAGAAGTAGGATTGAATAATGTTTGTCTAAGTTGGACTTTTTTCATTATTTGATTAAAGTTGGTCCGGGTTTGATGACTTAGAGCAGAAGCAGTAACAAAAGTAAGGAATACATGAGTAAAGTGACACAAACAATTCATCCTAGTTCACAAGAAACTTGGTAGCTACATCCAATCCCCTCACTTAGAAGAATTTAATCCACTAGTTCAACTCCTTGAATTACACATCCCTTGACCCTACAAGCCAATCTTCTCAAAACAACCTGACAACCCCAGACTTTTTGAGGAACATAGTCACCTTGACTCCACAAGCCAAGTATTCTCCACACAATCTGACAATCCCATATTGTTGAAGGCACACAACACGTTGACTTGACAAGTCAGGTATTCTAAACACAATCAGACAACCCAAATTGCTTGAGAAACAATATAGCCACTATCAGGCTACATTATAAGAGTTTGGAACTTGATTGATTTGCTTCTAACTAAGAAGATTTGATATAATGATTTTCCACACTTACAATAAAGCATTAAACACTAAATAATATAAAATTGAACGAGTGCTTTTCTAGAACTTTAAAACCTTAAACTTTGAAAAGAAAAATTGAGCTCTTAAGATTTTTCTAAAAGACATTGGTGTTTAGGATTTCTGAGTTTGTTGTACACTATGGTTATGCTCTTCTTTAGCGTTGATCCTCTATTTATTGAAAAAATTAAGGCTTCAATTTACTCCATTGTGAATTCTGAATCGTATATTCATTGTAGCTTGTTTAACAAATATTTCTTCCAAATATATTTCTAAAAGATATGTTTTGATAATATGACCATTAGTCAATTCCTTATTTTTGAATCTGATATGAGTAATTATTCTAGAAATATATTATGCGTATTTTTTCAGATTGCGTTTGCAAATTGATTCACTTGAGTCTTCCTTCATACGCTTGATTTGATATGATCAGGAATGAATTTGGCCTTGTTCTTGGATCTTTAGAAGTAAGGATACATTTAAGTCTACTTTAATATTTTTATCAATTTATAAAGCTTTTTTCTTTCCATCCGAGTCGTTGGCTTTTCTCCATCAGAATCATTGGGTTGATTGTTGGCGTCAAATGATGTATTGCTTGAATATTCAAAGCCAAATGCAAAGCTGTGTGACTTAGAATTAGTGGAATGAGCAACTTCACCTATGTTTCTTTATCAGAGTTATCATAACTTTAAAGTGTGCTACATATCATATGCAACACTTTGGAACGTGTTGCAATCTTTAGAGTCTCTAAAATATATGCTTCAGATGTAGACTTGAACAATGGCTTCAAATTTCAGAAGCATGCCAAAAAATATGGATTTGTACTCTATACAGGTCAGAGGCAAAACAACATTTATAAGATAAATCTATTTAGTTTATAGAAACAAGAGCTTAAGTGTCCTATATCAGTATATGAAGATAAACTAATTTGGCATAAAAGATTAGGTCATACAAACCTTAGATTAATTTCAAAATTGAATAAGCTTCAACTAGTTAGAGGTCTAGCTAAGCTTATCTATAAAACATAAATTATATGTGAAGCTTATCAAAAAGAAAAATAAATAAAAAACTCCTTTACTCCTAAGAAGTCAGTCTCTATCTCAAAGCTCATTGAGCTCTTACATATAGATCTCTTTGGGCCAGTGAGAATAACATCTCTAAGTCAAAAGAAATATGGCTTTGTTATAGTAGATGATTACACTAGGTGGACATGGGTAAAATTATTAAGAAGTAAGGATGAATCCAACAAAGTGTTTATCACATTTTGCAAATAAATAATGAATGAAAGGGTTTTAAAATTGTAACAATTAGAAGTGATCATGGAGGAGAATTTGAAAACAAGTTCTTTGAAATTTTTTGTGATGAGAATGGAATCTCCCATAACTTTTCCTCTCGTAGAACACCCCAACCAACTAGAGTTGTAGAAAAAAAGAATAGATCACTCCAAGAAATGGTCAGAACCATGTTAAATAAGAAGGGGCAAACACAAGAAGGGGGTTGAATTGTGTTTTCCAAAGTTGACAATTTTTTAATAATTTATAAATAAATAAAAAAACTAGTTGGGTTTTGGTGACTTACTTGGAATAGAAGTAATCGGATTTAGAGGAAGCAAGCAATGAAAGTATAAATAATTTGACACGTACATTTATCCTAGTTCACCACTAACTTGGATACATCCAATCCCCTCATTCATAAGGCTTTAATCCACTAATTCAAATACCTTGAATTACAGAGCACCTGGCCCTCCAAGCTAGTATTCCTAAACAGCTAATAACCCCAAACATTTAAGGAACTAACCACCTTAACCCTACAAGCCAAGTCTTCTCTTAAGAACCTATCAACCCAGATTGAAGAATGAACTAAACCACTATCAGGTTGGATACAAAAGATTAGAACTTGAGTAGTTGCTTCTAAAAAGCTGATGATAATAATAACTCTCACACTCTAAGAAAAGAACACTTAGAAAATATTCCTAACTCGAACAAGTGTTTCTCTCTTTGAACTATACGACTACTCTTTTCTACTTTTCGATGATTTTCTTCTTCAGCCTTGAATATCTATTTATAGTTAAAATTTGGGCTTCAATTTAGTCTTTGTTTAATTATGAATTTTTTTTTATATTGCGTTTGTAAATTCTTTAAATTGATTATATCCATATTTTGTTGTAGATACATCTTTATGAAATCTTGATGAAATCTTTTTCAAATATTCTTCAAATCTTCTAGAAATCTTGACCATATCTTCTTTCATACTCTTTAAAGTCAAATATATTGTTCTCATAAAATACTCTTGTTATCGTAAAAACTATAAGTATAAAATGAGTTTGGTTTCAACAATCTCTCCCTTTTTTATGATAACAAAATTTGTATTTTTGATAACAACTTTTCTTTGTATTTCTTTGACTCCCCTAACTTAAGACTCCCCCTAAGTCTCAAAATCATTTTCTCCCCACTTTATTAAATATATTTATCCCCTTTAAAGTTATCTCAACATCAGTCAGGTATGAAGGTAAGGTTTAGGTTTTTCTTGATCAAATCAATTATATCTTCATGCCGTGATTTGGTGAATATGTCAGTCCATTGGTGTTCACTGTCTACAAACTGAATGTTTAGTACCCCTTTTTGAACAAAACCTCTAATGAAGTGGTGTTTGATCTCTATGTGTTTATATCTATATGGAAATGTTGGATTTTAGGATTTTGTAGTCTTCAAGTTGATTTTCATCCAAAGTAGTTGAGAACTGCAGTCAGCTGCTGAAATGTACTCGGCCTGTGTTGTTGACATTGCAATACTATTTTGTCTCTTACTTGACCAAGATATTAAGTTGTAACCTAACAATGTGTAGTTGCCACTAGTGCTCTTTCTCTCAAGTTTATCTCCAGCATAATCAGAATCACAGTATCCACTAAGTATGGTGCATTGGTGTAGCCATAGGTTTGCAATCACTCATCTTAAATTTCCTAATAAACTCTTTTGTATAATTAGTTTGATGAATGTATATACCTTTTTGACTTTGCTGAATTGGTATCTCTAAGAAGAACTTAAGTTCTCCCATCATACTCATTTGAAATTCAAGCTGCACCAATTTAAAAAATTCTTGAAAAAGAGTGCCATTAGTAGATCCAAAAATAATTTCATCAATATAAATTTGAATAATAAGAATATCATCTCCTATTGATTTTCTAAAAAGTGTATTATCTACTTGTCCTCTTTCAAAGTTACTTTTAAGTAAGAAGTTACTAAGTCTATCATACTACGCCCTAGGTGCCTGTTTTAGACCATGCATAGATTTCCTATGTTTAAAAACATGATTTGGAGATTCAGAACTTTTAAAACCTGGAGGTTGTTTAACATAGACTTCTTCATTTATATAACCATTTAGATAAGCACTTTTGACATTCATTAGAAATAATGTAATGTTACTATTTGGAGCAAAATAAAGTAGGATATGAATAGCTTCTAACCTAGCCACTAGAGCCAATGTCTTAGTATAATCAATGCTCTGTTGTTGAATGTAGCCTTGTGCAACAATTCTTGCCTTGTTTCGGACACTTCACCTTTTTTATTTAGCTTTTTTTCTGAAAACCCACTTGGTTCCAACAATGTTCTTATCTGGTCTAGGTACTAGATCCCAAACATTATTCCTCACAAATTCATTTAATTCTTCTTGCATTGCAAGAATCCAACCATCATTGGTCAATAATTCATCAATAGAGGTAGGCTTAATTGATGAGAGTAAGCCAAACAAACTAGTATCTTTAAGTGATGATCTGATCCTCAAAGGATCACTTGCATTTCCAATGATTTGAGTTTCAAGATGAGATGACTGGTACTTCCATCCAGATCATTCTTCTAACTTATCTTTACTATTTCTGACTTGATCAGATTCATCCTTTGAAGATTTGTCATATTCTTCTAATTTGCTTGTATGCTCTGATTTTTTCAAGTTCGTTTGGTTTGTCTGCATCTGCTTCCTTTGGTTCCGATAAACCTGCACTATCATCATCTTGCTTTCATTTTTCAAGGTTAAGCTATTTGTCATCAAATTTAACATGTATGGATTCTTCCACAATATGAGTTTCCTTATTAAACACTCTATAAGCATTGGATCTTGCAGAGTATCCAATGAAGGTACACTTTTGAGATCTAGAATCAAATTTACAAAGGTTATCCTTAGTGTTTAACATATAACAAGTACAACCAAATTGTTTAAAATAAGAGATGTTTGGCTTTTTACCTTTCCACAATTCATATGGTGTTTTATTCAACATAGATCTAATATGGACTCTATTTTGAATATAACATGCAATATTAATTGCTTCAGCCCAATAGCGTTTTGCATCATTCATATCATTAAACATGGTTCTACCCATTTCTTGGAGTGATATATTCTTTCTTTCTACAACTCCATTTTTTTGGGGTGTTCTAGGATAGGAGAAGTTGTGAGAGATTTTATGCTCGTCACAAAAACTTTCAAAGAACTTGTTTTCAAATTCTCCTCTATGATCACTTCTAATTGTTACAATCTTAAGAACTTTTTCATTCATTATTTGTTTGCAAAATGTGATAAACACTTTGCGGGACTCATCCTTACTTCTTAAAATTTTTACCCATGTCCATCTTGTGTAGTCATCTACTATAACAAAGCCATATTTCTTTCCACTTAGAGAGGCTGTTTTCACTGGCCCAAAAAGATCTATATGTAGGAGTTTTTTTGTTTGTTTTCTCTTTTGACAAGCTTCACACATAATTTTTGTTTTGTAACTAAGCTTTGGAAGACCTCTAACTAGTTGAAGTTTATTCAGTTTTGAAATTAATCTAAGGTTTGCATTAATTAATCTTTTATGCCAAATTAGTTTCTCTTCATGACTTAATCTTTTGTGCCAAATTATTTTATAAATGTTGTTTTGCCTCTGACCTGAAAAGAGTACAAATCCATCCTTTTGACTAATTGCATTGCATGTTTTTTGATTGAATATAGTATCATAATTATTATCACTTAACAAACTAATACTTTATAAATTACGCTTAAGACCTTTAACAAACAAGACATATTTAAATGAAGGGGAAGTACCATTACAAACTGTACCTTTACCAATGATATGGCCTTTTTGATTTCCTCCAAAAGTCATTCTGCCTCTTTTTCTCAAATTTAGTTCTTGGAACATAGACTTTTCTCCCATCATATGTCGCGAGCATCCACTATCTAGGTACTGTAACAGCTGGACCCTTACCGTTATCGGTATTGCTACTCACGACATTTTCACCCCATTTCCTCTCCATAGGAAATAGAGACTTTTTTTCCTTTCGTGAGAGTCAAACGTGATACTTGGGGGATAAGTACCGCCTCATCTTGTAACACCCCGTTTTTCAAAGCGAGGGTATATTTTTTTTTTTAAAAGTAATTAAAAACAAACAAATAATTAAATCAGGAAATGCCTTTGGATAATTAATTGAGTCATTATAATTTACAAGCAGCGGAAAAGTTTCTCCAATTATAAATCCAAAACATTTACACAACAACAAATGGTACCTGGAATCCATTCAAATAAGAAGTCAAACTGACAATATTAGTATAAGTACAGTTTTCCAAACTAAAAATACTCCAATCCAAAAAGAAGGACACTTAGTCCCTATACATCATCCTAATCTGATCATCCTACCAAAAAGCTATACACCCTGAGTAATCTCCACGCGCCCCGTGAGATCCTCCTAACGTAACTGCAGTCAAGCGTTCCCATCTCCATTCCCGTCCGTAGGGTACGAACCGGTAGGACCGTCCTGACTCTCATCTGAGGGCAAAGCCCAGATTTCCACAATAATTGTAAAGGGTCACCAACCGAAAAATAACAGTTAACACATAGCAATTAAGTTTTTAAATGTTCAAAATGAATTTTCAACTAAGCATGCACCTTAACAGGATTTCCAATATGCGAAAAGTTCAATGCAATACTTGCCAATTAAAAGTGAAAGTAAAATGAGGTTCTCAATCCCCTAATTATAACATAACAATTCAAGACATGGATAGATTCATGAGCAATCAATCATACAACTAAAACTGAGGATTTTCACTGAGCCAATCGATTGGGCAATCGATTGGGGTGAAGGATTTTAATGAAAACAGAATCCTGGGCTGAAATCAATCGATTTGGAAATCGATTGAGTGAGTACTGAGCCCCCAGGTTTTAAGCCAATCGATTTCCAAATTGATTTGGTCGAATATGGGTGAGTCCCTGACTTAAGGCCCAATCAATTGGGCAATCGATTTCTTAAAGGAATTTTGAAAGCTGGTTACGAAATCGATTGGCTAATCGATTTTGTCAATTTGGCCAAGTCCCTGTCTACCCATCCAATCGATTGGGAAATCGATTTCCCTGATTATTTTTCCAAAAATTCATGTGTTAACTCAAACCATTCCTACTCAAGTTCATAACTTAACACTTAACAATTACTACGCGATTACCACGGCAAATTGGGTTTCGACTTAGTTTCTACAAACCATCACACTTACGCACAATAATCAACACGTAACACTTAGCACTTTCAACGCAATTAGCACCTAAAACCCAAACCAACCACGACTCGCGTGCCAAGCACCCTAATGCAATGCGTATATGCCAAAATGCATGGACTCGGAATTCCAAACCAAAACCCTCCTCGAAGGGCCGTAAATCATAATTGTACCGCCTATCACAGGCCAAAGTACCAATTACCGAGGTGCCACCTATCACGGGTCAGCACGATTTACTAAAATGCGTAAATCATAAACGTACCACCTATCACGGGTCAGTACAGTCTACCGAGGTATCACCTATCACGGGTCAACACGATTTACTAAAAGAAAAAGCGTGAATCGTAAACGTACTGCCTATCACAGACCAGTACTGTTTACCGAGGTGCCACCTATCACGGGTCAGCACAATTCACCAAAAACGTAAATCGTAAACGTACCACCTATCACGGGTCAGTACAGTTTACCAAGGTGTCACCTATCACGGGTCAACACGAATTACTAAATAGTAAATCGTAAACGTACAACCTATCACGGGTCAGTACAGTTTACCAAGGTGTCACCTATCACGGGTCAACACGAATTACTAAATAGTAAATCGTAAACGTACAACCTATCACGGGTCAGTACAGTTTACCAAGGTGTCACCTATCACGGGTCAACACGAATTACTAAATAGTAAATCGTAAACGTACAACCTATCACGGGTCAGTACAGTTTACCAAGGTGTCACCTATCACGGGTCAACACAATTTTCTAAATAGTAACTCGTAAACGTACCACCTACCACGGGTCAGTACAGTTTACCAAGGTGTCACCTATCACGGGTCAACACAATTTACCAAAAACGTAAATCGTAAACGTACCACCTATCACGGGTCAGCACAGTTTACCAAGGTGTCACCTATCACGGGTCAACACAATTTACCAAAAACGTAAATCGTAAACGTACCACCTATCACGGGTCAGTACAGTTTACCAAGGTGTCACCTATCACGGGTCAACACAATTTACCAAAAACGTAAATCGTAAACGTACCACCTATCACGGGTCAGTACAGTTTACCAAGGTGTCACCTATCACGGGTCAACACAATTTACCAAAAACGTAAATCGTAAACGTACCACCTATCACGGGTCAGTACAGTTTACCAAGGTGTCACCTATCACGGGTCAACACAATTTACCAAAAACGTAAATCGTAAACGTACCACCTATCACGGGTCAGTACAGTTTACCAAGGTGTCACCTATCACGGGTCAACACAATTTACCAAAAACGTAAATCGTAAACGTACCACCTATCACGGGTCAGTACAGTTTACCAAGGTGTCACCTATCACGGGTCGACACAATTTACCAAATGAAATGCATGAGCATACACAGACCCCATTCACAACAATCGTTAAGCAAATGCAGATATTAAAAGATTCCCCATTTTTAATACTCGTTTAACTCTAATGGTTTTCAAATTCCACAGAAACAAATTCAAACATACTTTCACATTCAAACCATAATTCACAACAACCACACCAATTAACAAACATCAAGTACGAACACACCAAATACAACGAACACAAATCACGCAACATAACTCCTTTCTTTTTCTTTCCTTTGTTTTTTCCTTTCTTCCTTTTTCCTCCTTTCCTTTATATACTCTTTTCTTTTCCTTTTCCTTCCTTCTAGTTTTCCTTTCTTTTTCCCCCAAACAAACACATATATATATATATATATATATAATAAATATAACTTAACAAATATCTCGAAATATCTAGATATTTGTTAAATTACCATTTCATCCGTAACGCATTAAATTCTCCGAACAGGGTTCACCGCACTTAATTCAATTTATTTATCGACGAGAAATTCTAATCGGCATCAAAATATCTTTTTGATTATAAAAACTCCAAAATATTATTAACTTTGGCTAAAAAGCCTCTGAGCCAAAAACTAAAATACACCAAAAATACATAAATGGTACTTTAAAATTATGGGTCTTACACATCTCATTCCCACTACCAATTGAATTGGTAGATCAATTGGTAGTGGAAATGACATGAGGCGGTACTTATCCCCCAGGTATCGGGTTCGACTCTCGCGGAAGGAAAAAACTCACTATTTCTAACGAGTGGAAATGGGGGGGTGAGAAAGTTGTGATTAATAGTGCTGATAATGTTAAGGATCCAACCAAATTTGGGTACCTAAGAACAAAATTATCTTTTTTGCAGATGTCCTCAACAATAAAGTTAAAACACCGATCAACACTTTGATTTTTTAACACATTAACTTTTTCAGTTAGGTTTGGATTTTCTTTTCTAAGTGTTTTCAACTTTAAAGACATATTGTGATTCTTATATAAAAAATAATTTATAGCAGTAATTAAATCATACAGAGTAAAGTCATAAAATACCACAATTTCTTCATCTATTGATTCACTTCTAGAGTCAGAATCTATGTTGGATCCAAGGGCGGAGTTGATATGAGTCATTAGAGCCAAATCTACTTGTTCATCGTAAGATGATTCATCAAAATCATCCCATGTAGCCATCAGACTCTTCTTCTTGGGTCTGGAATCTTTCCTTTGGTGTTTCCCTTTCTCTAGATTTGGACAGTCAGAATTGATATGTCCAGATTCATTGCATGCATAGCAGATAATGCTTTTCTTGTCAAAATTTCAATTCCTTCCTCTATTGGACTGCTTGGAATCTTTTTGAGAGAAATATTCCTCTTGTTGTGCCACATCCTCTGAATTCTTCTTGATATGAAGACAATCTCATTTTCCTCTTGTTCTTCTTCATGGATTGATTTTTAGAGTTAGGTTTTTAGCCTTAAGTTCAGCAATATCAGTTTTCAAATTTGCACTCTGTTTTAAGTTCAGTAATAATAATTTTCAGAGTTGCATTTTCTGTTTTAAATTCAACACTTTAATTTTTTAAAGCATTAATATTTTCAAATAGATTTGTATTTTCTTTCCTAAGTGCTTTTAGTTTGAAAGATTATTTGTGATTAATATTTTAAAAATCATTTATTGCAGTAATTAAATAAGATCGAATAAAGTAAAAAAATATCTCAATATCTTCATCTGTTGATTCACTTCCTGAGTTCGAATCTGTGTTGGATCCAAAAACATAGTTGGTATGACCATCATAGCCAAATCTGCTTGTTCATCGTCAAATGATTCCTTAGTTGCATCCCATGTAGCCATCAGACTCTTTTTCTTGTATCTGGAATCTTTCGTCTGGTATTTCCCTTTCTCTATATTTGAACATTCTGACTTAATACATCCAGGTTCATTGGATCCATATCAGACAATGATTTCCTTTTCATATTTATCACCATTCCCTTTGTTGGATTGCTTTGAATATCTTTGGGAAAATTTATTCTTTCTGTTGCGCCACATCTTTTGAATTTTTTTAGATATGAAAGCAATCTCATTTACCTCTGTGTTCAGATTCTAATCATATGAATCACTATCCTTTGATTCTGATGTTGCCTAAACTTCTTCTTCTTGGATTTCAAGGTCAGAACTTCTTGGGCTCATCTTCTTCAAGCTCAATTTCATGTGATCTAAGAAAACTGATTAATTTTTCCAGGTTTAGAGTATTCAAATCCTTTGCTTCCTAAATGGAAGTGATATTAGGTCTCCACTTGCTTGTCGGACTCCTAAGAATTTTCTTCACATGATCAATAGTAGTATAATTTTTCTTAAGTACCTTTAATCCTGAGACCAGAGTTTGGAATCTAGAAAACATTGTTTCAATCTCTTCATCTTGTTCCATCTTGAACAACTCATACTTTTTGACTAGAAGGTTGGTCTTTGCTTCTTAAACTTGTTTGCTTCCTTCATAGGTTAGAATCAAAACTATCATAAATACTCTTTGTTGTCTCCTAGTTGGTGCACTTGTCAAACTCCTTGAAGGTGATTGCATTTATCATGAATGTTCTGGACTTATGATGCATGTTGTAGATCTTCTTCTGATCAATATTCATCTCCTTTCTTGGAATTTCAATACCATCAATATTCTTCGAGACAATATAACCATCTTCCACCAAGTCACAAAGTTCAGGATCTTCTGAAATATAGAAACTTCTCAGTCTATCTTTGCAATACTCAAAACGTTCTCCATCAAACAAAGGTGGTCTGTTGATTTTTCCTCCTTCAGCTTATTCACTGATTCAAGACATATTGAACCCTTGGATCTTTTTTCAAACATTGTAAAGTGCTCAACCTTGAGACCGAGCTTTGCTGCCAGTTGAAGGTGCAAACATGAGAAGGGGGTTGAATTTTGTTTGCTAAAGTTGACAACTTTTTGATAATTTACAAATAAATAAATAAAAAACTAGTTTGGATTCATATGCAGCAAGCAATGAAAGCATAAATAGTTTGACACGTATATTTATCTTATTTCACCACTAAGTTGGCTACATCTAGTCCCCTCATTCAGAATATTTTAATCCACTAATTTAAATACCTTAAATTACAGAGTACCTGACACTCCAAGCCAGTCTTCCCAAACAACCTGACAACCCAAAACTTTTGAGGAACTAACCACCTTGACCTTACAAGCCAAGTCTTCTTCTAACAACCTAACAACCTCAGATTGAAGAAGGAACTAAATCATTATCGGGTTGGATACGAAAGATTGGAACTTGAGTAGTTGCTTCTAAAAAGCTGATGATAATAATAACTCTCACACTCTAAGAAAAAAAAACACTCAAAATATTTCTAACTCGAACAAGTGTCTCTATTTGAACTCTAAGACTACTCTTTTCTGCCTTTCGATGATTTTCTTCTTCAGCTTTGAGTATCTACTTATAGTTAAAATTTGGGCTTCAATTTAGTCCTCATTTAATGTTGAATTGCATTTTATTCATATTGCATTTGTAAATTCTTCAAATTGATTCTAATTATATTTTGTTGTAGATAAATCTTGATCAAATCTTCAAATTTTCATCAAATCTTTTTCAAATATTCTTCAAATCTTATTCAAATCTTGACTGTATCTTCTTTCATACTATTTGAAGTCAAATATAATGTTCTCGTAAAATACTCTTATTATCCTAAAAATTCTAAGTATAAAATGAGTTTTGTTCCAAAAAAATGATATGAATGTTGCAAAATACTTTTTGTTTTAAGCAATTAATACTGCATGTTATATTCAAAATAGGGTCTTAATTAGATATATTGAATAAAACACCATATTAATTGTGGAAAGGTAAAAAGTCTAACATCTCTTATTTTAAACAATTTGGTTGTACTTGTTATATGTTGAACACTAAAGATAACTTTGGTAAATTTCATTCTAGATCTCAAAAGTGTACCTTCATTGGATACTCGGAAAGATCTAAGGCTTATAGAATTTGTAATAGGGAAACTCATATTATGGAAGAATCCATACATGTTAAATTTGATAACAAACAGTTTGACCTTGAAAAGTCAAAGCAAGATGATGATGATGCAGGTTTACCGGAACTAAAGGAAGCAGATGCAAACAAACCAGAAGAACTTGAAAAATTATAAGATAGAAGCAAATCAGAAAAATGTGATAAATCTTCAAATGATGAATTTGATCAAGTCAGAAACAATTAAGATAAGTCAGAAGGAAGATCTGGATGGAAGTACAAGTCATCTTATCCTGAAACTCTAATCATTGGAAATGCAAGTGTTCATTTCAAGACCAGATCATCACTCATAGATACCACTTTTTTTGACATACTCTCATCAATTGAGCCTACCTATATTGATGAAGCATTGGAAGATGATGGATGGATTCTTGCAATGCAAGAAGAGTTAAATGAATTTAAGAGGAATGATGTTTGGGATCTAATACCTAGACCAAAGAAGAACATTATTGCAACCAAGTGAGTTTTTAGAAATTAGCTAAATGAAAAAGGTGAAGTGGTTTGAAACAAGGCAAGACTTGTCGCACAAGGCTATAGTCAGCAAGAGGGCGTTGATTACACTGAGACATTTATTCAAGTGGCCAGGTTTAAAGCTATTTGTATCCTACTTTCTTTTGATGCAAATAAGAACATTACATTATTTCAAATGGATATTAAAAGTGCTTTTCCAAATGGTTATATAAGTGAAAAGGTTTATGTTAAATAACCCCCAGCCGAATTTGCAAATCATTTTTTTAAGCTTAGGAAATCTCTGCATGGTCTAAAACAAATACCTAGGGCATGGTATGTAGACTTAGTAACTTCTTGCTTAAAAATAACTTTGAAAGAGGACAAGTTGATAATACACTTTTTAGAAAATCAATAGGAGATGACAATCTTATTATTCAAATTTACGTTGATGAAATTATTTTTAGATCTACTAATGGCACTTTTTGCCAAATATTTTCTAAATTGATGCAGGTTGAATTTCAAATGAGTGTGATGGGAGAACTTAAGTTCTTCTTAGGGATACAAATTCAGCAAAGTCAGAAAGGTATATACATTCATCAAACTAAATACACAAAAGAGCTTCTTAGGAAGTTTAAGATGAGTGATTACAAACATATGGCTGCATCAATGCACCCTACTTGTTCACTTGAAAAAGATGATTGAAGCCAAAAATTTGACTAAAAAACCTATTGAGGAATGATAGGCTCCTTACTTTACCTTACTGCTTCCGGACCTGACATCAGGTTTAATGTATTTGTATGTGCAAGATTTCTAGCTGGCCCTAAGGAATCACATTTAACTGTTGTTAAGAGAATCCTTAGATACTTAAATGACACTACCAACCTTACCTTATTCTACAAGAAATCTCTTACGTACAAACTGAGTGAATACTGTGATTCAGATTATAGTGGAGATAAATGTGAGAGAAAGAGCACTAGTGACAACTACACCTTTCTAGGTGACAACTTAATATCTTGGTCAAGTAAGAGACAAAACACCATTGCAAAGTCAACAACTGAGGTTGAGTACATTTCAATAACTGGTTGCAGTTTTCAACTACTTTAGATGAAGCGTCAACTTGAAGACTACAAAACCCTAGAATCCAACATTCCCATCTACTGTGATAACCTTTCTACCATTTGTCTAACCAAAAACCGTATCTTACATTCTATAGTTAAACACATCAAGATCAAACACCATTTCATTAGTGACTTTGTTCAAAAAATGATACTAAATATTAAGTTTGTAGACACTGAACACTAATAGGCAGACACATTCACCAAACTACTACCTGAAAATAGGTTTGACTTCATCAAGAAAAACCTAAACCTTACCTTCATACATAACTGATGTTATGATAACTTCAAAGTAGTTTAGTTTTACATTAGTTTTTATATTTTCTTGTAATATGTTATTCATGTTATTAAAAAAAAAAAAAAACAAGAACAAAAAAATAGAACGAAAAAAAAATGAAAAAGCAAAGTATCACTTCCAAGTCTTTTTGTTTGATGACAAAAGAGAGAGAAAGATATTTGAAAAAGTGGAGAGTCAAAGAAATATATAGAAAAGTTATCAAAACAAGAAATAAATTAAAGTCCAAATTTAGGCAAAGAAATATAAAGAAAAATTGTTACAAACTCAATTTGAACAAGATACAATTCAGAATTAAACAATGACTAAATTAAAGCCCAAATTTTAACTATAAATCGATACTCAAGGTTGAAGAAGATAATCATTAAAAAGAAGAAAAGTGTAGTCTTAGAGTTCAAAGGGAGAAACACTTGTTCAAGTTAGAAATATTTTATAAGTGTTCTTTTCTTAGAGTGTGAGAGTTATTATTATCAGCTTCGTTAGAAGCAACTACTAAAGTTCCAATATTTTGTATCTAACCCGATAATTGTTTAGCTCCTTCTTCAATTTGGAGTTGTCAGGTTGTTAAGAGAAGTCTTGGCTTGTAGGGTCAAGGTGGTTAGTTCCTCAACAATATAGGGTTGTCAGGTTGTTTGGAAAGACTGAGTTGAAGGGTCAGGTGCTTTGTAATTCAAGGTAATTGAATTAGTTGATTAAAGCCTTCTTAATGAAGGGATTGGATGTAGCTAAGTTAGTGGTGAACCGAGATAAATCTTTGTGTCAAATATTTATGTTTTCATTGTTTGCTACCTCTAAATCTGATTGCCTCTTATCCAAGTAATTCATAAAATCCAACCAGCCTTTATTAAATTAGCAAAAAGTTGTCAACTTTGTCAAACACAATTCAACCCCCTTCTCGTGTTTGCACCTTCAAATATGGGGTCGTCGGCCTGTTTGGGAAGAAGAGCTTGAAGGTTCAAGTGTTTGGTAAGTCAAGGTATTTGAATTAGTGGATTAAAGCCTTTTGAATGATGGGACTGGATGTAGTCAAGTTAGTGGTGAACCAGGATAAATCTATGTGTCAAATTATTTATGCTTTCATTGTAGAATAAGGTAAGGTTGGTAGTGCCATTTAGGTATCTAAGGAAAACCAACTAGAAATAAGGTAAAGCTGGTAGTGCCATTAAGGTATGGTTGGTAGTGCCATTTAGGTATCTAAGTCACCAAAACCAACTAGTATTGTATTTATTTATAAAATATTAAAATTTTATCAACTTTGGAAAACTCAATTCAACCCATTTTCTGTGTTTGCACCTTCACCTTCAACAATTTGAGGTTGTCATATTGTGTGGAGCATACTTGACTGGTAGAGTCAAGGTGTGTGTGTTCCTCAAAAGTCTGGGATTGTTAGATTTTTTGAGAAGACTTGTTTGGAGGATCAAGTTCTTTGCAATTCAAGTTGTTGAATTAGTAGATTAAATCTTTATGAGTGAAGGGACTGGATGTAGCCAAGTTAGTTATGAACAAAGATAAATTATTTGTGTCACTTTAATCATGCACTCCTTAGTTTTATTATTTCTTCTACTCCAAGTAAATCATCAAGTCTAAACTAGTTTAATCAAATAACGAAAAAGTTATTAACTTAATCAAATACTATTCAACCCACCTTCTCGTGTTTCTATCTTCAATTGTATCCTCTGATAACTTCTTCTTGTGATATCCACTGGAGGTGGTATCCTCTGTTCGTATCATCATGTCGTTTCCTCTAATTCTCTTATTCTAATTTATGCATACTTAGTGAAAATTTTAATTAATACAACTTGGTTCCAACAGAATTTCAATATCTATAATAGTCAAAAAATAGGCTGGAAGTTGACCATGAATTTATGGTGTTTTTGTTGTTTTATCGCACTCATTAGAATAATAGTTAAATAAAATAAATATGAACAAACAATAAGGGTTTATTGCAAAAGTATATCTTGGCTTTCCTTTGATTGTTTTGTAACTATTTTGTAATTAAAAAAAGACAATACAATTATTAAGATAGTGAATGTAACCACTAGGACTAATGTTAGTTTATTGTATCGTTTCTTTTCTTTTATCAATCAGTCCATTGCCCTAATAAAAACTTACAATGACTTTATTCCATCCTCTAATAAAAACTCAATATAAACGCGATGAATTTCACTAATCCAACCGTTGATTATTAACGTAATATATTAATGATCAAACACACAAAATTTTATATATATCCAAAATTTTATACCCATCCGATTAAGAGAATGTGCTTGTCTGATCCTTAGAAGTATTCCTTTGTGCTCACACATGGTGAACCTAGCTAAACATATGGTGGTAAGCATGACTGGATTTGCCAACCCGCCTACTGCCCAGATTATTTGGAGCAATGGACTCGTGATGATCATGTGCCTTCCATATGCTATGGAATGGTAGCTTTTGTTTAATGTCGTCATTAATACCAAGACTCAGATAGACAGAAGTAACAAGTCTCGTGTAGACTGTCGAGCTACCTTTGCCCCAAAAACCTTTGTCGCCTTCGTCATAGAATTGGATCTCCAAATCACTCTAGAGCGCCTACCCTAGAATCCTAAAAAAAATGGGTTGGGCAGTAATCTGCCATTTGCGATACTAAAGAATTTGCGATACTAAAGAAAATACAACATATTCAAATAAATATGGGCTAAGATTTACATACAAGTATAAAAAAAAGGGATGATGTGTAAAACACACACAAACTCATAGTGTACAAGACAAACATTTTATTCTTGATGAAAACAACATCAATGATATTAGGGAGGTCTCAATGACAAGAACAAGTTTTGTAACTACTCACAATCTTTCAAGAATAGAAATCGAAGAAGGAATGACATAGTTTGAATAAATGACATGTTTCATATGTCTTATGGAGTTATTAGTTGGGTCAAAAGTGGTTATGTTGTCATATTTATCAATATCAAATTTGTTTTTATTTATTTAAAGTGAATGATTTTTATTTAAAGTGCAAGCCTTTTACAACACTTGTATAAAAAGCGCTCTAATAGGTCATTTAATTATATGAAAGCACAATTTTACAACGTTTTCACAAAAAGCGCTTTAAAAGCCATGTAACATAAGGTGGGAGCGCTACATTTTACAGCGCTGTAAAAGCTATGGGAGAGCGCTTCAATTTACAGCGCTTTTACAAAAAAAAAACGTTGTAAAAGGGTTGTAAGCATTATGTGCAAGCGCTATGTGACCCTATATGACCCTACAATAGCGTTTTTTCTACAGCGCTTGTATTTAAAAAGTTCTACAACAGCACTTGAATTTAATAAGCGTTGTAAAAGACGCGCTATAAAATGTCATTTTTGGCATAGTGTGGTTTGTGATGATTTTTTTTTTTTGTTCTTATTAATTATGGCCATGTGATTAAAAAGACACAAATAAAATTGCAAAAAATATATTGATCCCTAAGAGTCCAAAACTAAGTAGTACTTAACGAAAGGAGGTTAGTTATTATGCCATCTTAAAATTCATCTTACAATACAAAAATGTTTATATATATAATTTAAATTGTTTATATGTCTAAATTTGAGGCCAAAATCATCTAAAAAAGTAGATATTTAAAGCCCTAGATTTAGTGGCTTTAGAGTTAGATTGACCTTGTTAATAGAATGTATTAGAATGATAGGATTAAACAAATGGATTTGAATTTTAAATTAGAGAAATGTACTGTGCACCCCCGTTTTTACCTCTCACCCCCACCCCCAATTTCTGATATTGACTATCTTACCCTTTTTGACTTTCCAAAAACTTTAGAATATTCGAAAGTTTGAAACTTTCAAAATTATTCAAAGTGAGTTTTTTTCTATATTTCGAAACTTATGTTAAATTCAAAACATTCGAAACCTAAATTAACAGAATTAAATACAAATTTCGAAACTTTCAATAAATCTGAAAGTTTGAAAGAATGTGAAACATTCGAAGTTACAACTTTCGGAACTTTTGATGAATTTGAAATTTCCGAAACACAAAATTTCAGAAAATTTCGAAAGTTTCGATGAATCTGAAACTTCCGAAATACATATTCTTCGAAAGTTTCAAACAATCGAATTATGACAGTTTCGAAAGTTTCAAAAACTTTGAAACTTTCGAATTTTTCAATTTTTTTAATTATGAATTAAATTTATTACTAATTTTTCAAATTAGGAATAGCAATTTATTACTAATTTTTCAAATTAGGAATATAAATTTATTACTAATTTTGAAATTTATTACTAATTAAATTTATTATTAATTAAATTTATTACTAATTTTACAAAATTCGAAACTTTCACTGAATTTCAAACTTCCGAAAGTTGAATTTTCGAAAGTTTCAATATGTTTAAAAGTTTTGCATTTCGAAACTTTTATATTGTTCGAAACTTTCGAAACTTTCTGCATTTCGAAAGTTTCGTATTCAACGAAAGTTTCAAAAGTTTCATTATTTCTGGAAAAAATGAACTTCGAAAGTTTCATCATCATAAAAACTTTCTAATTTATGGTAAAATTCTGTTTTGAATATTTGGAAGTTTTGAATTTATACTTACTTTTGTATTTCGAATGTTTTAATATTTCGAAGGTTTGGTAGGGTCAGATTCGAATAATTAAAAATTTCGAATGAAGTGAGTGAAAAAAGAAAAGTAAATTTTTTTTGGGGTTTTCATATATGAAACCAAGAGCAACATGGTATTTTCCATATGAATGGGGGGTGGGAGGTCAAAGTGGGGGGTGCACGGTACTAACCTCTTTAAATTATTGTATCCTCCCAATTCGAACTAACCCATATGCAAAGATCATTCCCCAAACGTTCTCCATAAGCTACTTAATCACATTCACATGCTTACCTCGACGACAATATAAAAATACATAGATTATTCCTCGACCTATTCAAAGGTAACAATATTGTTGACAAAAATATTACTACTCTTTTGTGCCTATGAATAAGTGCTTACATGCATGCGTCGAATAAATGTTCATTGTCATTTCATTACCTCTCACACACATTATTTAGTTGTTAATTTGAGCATTGAAATGTTTGCAAGTACATTACCTCCAGAGATGAACTCTCGTCATCATTTGTTTCAACATCCTTTCGTTCACTTTGAATTCAAAGTATTGTAATCTTTTTTCACAAATGTTGCATATTGTCATGTAGACGGATTAGAATCAATTGACACAAATATGAAATAGGTCAAACTTAAATATTATTAGATGTATTTGGATATCTTTTTATGAATACCACTTGTTTTGGATTTCATATTTCTTTTTCAAAACCAAATTAAACAACATATATGAATTTTAATATTTATTTACTTTTTTTAATAGTATGAGATATTGTATTAATCTATTATTTGTTGGTTTTTGATATTTTTAATAATACTTATTAATTTAATTTAATTTTTTACTATTTGATACATAAATTATTATTATTCTGTAATATTATTATTGTAGTATATTATATCTTATGTTTTACATTAAATCTATTAATTTACTTATTATATCAATGAAATATCAAAATGATTAATTTTTTTAGTATATTATATGTTATCATTTAATAAAAATTCATTAGACATTATTTTAAAGTATATCAATGATATATCAAATAATTAAATCTTAATATAAAATCTTATATGCATGATTTAAGGATGTTCAAATTCAAATAGATCCAATTCAAAATAGAAAATCAATCCAAACAAAATAAAAAAAAAAGCACAAATCTCAATTTTATTTGATGTACTTGAATTTCCTTTTGTGAAAACCGCTCGAATAAAATTTTGGATATTTTTTTCAAAACCGAGTCAAGCTGCATCTGTGAGTTTTGATGTTTATTTATTTTTTGTTAGTATAAGATGTTTTTTTAATATATTATTTGTTGTTACTTAATATATTATTTGATACATTTTAAACATAAACAATCATTGTTATTTTATAATTTTATTTTTTAGTATATTATATGTTATATATATTTTATATCAAATCTATTAATTTATCTATTATATCAATGATATAGGAGAATATAAGGTTGACTTGATGATGAGAGGTGAGAGAGTTAATGATTTGAGTGATAAGGGAGGTCACTAGTTTGATCTCCAGTTTCAACATAATAGTAATTATTACTAACACTATTAATATTACTAAAATTGAATAATTTAAAAATCAATAATATAACAAAATAATTAATATATTATATGCATGTTATCATTTAATAAAAGTTTATTAAAGGTTAATTTTTAACTATATCAATGATATATCAAATAATTAATGATTAATATAAAATTTTATAGGTATGATTTTAGGGGTTCAAATTCAAACCGTACAAATCTCAATATTATTAAGTATATTTGGATTTCTTTTTGTGTAAGTCGCTCGGAGTGAATTTTAGAATTATTTTTCAAATCAGAATCAAATTGCATATTTGAATTATGATGCTTATTTATTTATTTATTTATTTATTATTAGTATAAGATATTGTATTAATCTATTATTAGTTTGGTTTTTAATTTTTTTAATAATTCTTGTTGTTTTAATTAAATCCAATTTTTTTATTATTTGATACATTGTAAACATAATTGATGTAAATTGTATTAACAAAAATCCAATCAATTTTAAATTGCATGTAATTGGATCAAAGTTGTTTTAAAGTGTCATCCAAATTAAGCTAGAGTGATTTAATATATGAATATAATTTTTTTACCTTAAAACTAATTCATACCGCACGACAAACACCTCAAAAAAATATAATAATCTTCAATTCAACTATAAAATTTTGCAATACTGATATATCTTAAAAAAGTATCACAAATATCATAATATTAAATTTAACACCGCATAATATATATTAATTTGTAATACTATAATTGAGGTTCAACCTTAGCTCGAACAATATATGGACATGATTACCTTCAAGAAATACATAAAAAGAAAGAAAGAAAAAAATCAATGTAAAATTAATCCTATAGATTCATATTCGTGCTTATCAATTAAGCCAAGACAACCCCTGTAAGACCCATAATTTTAAAGTATACTTTATGTATTTTTGTGTACTTTGGATCTTGGCTCGGAGGCTTTTTAGCCAAAGTTAATAATATTTTGGAGTTTATATGATCAAAAAGATATTTTGATGCCAATTAGAATTACTCGTCGATGAATAAATTAAATTAACCGCGGTGAATCTTTTACGAAGGATTTAATGCGTTATGGGTGAAATGGTAAATTAACAAATATCTAGATATTTTGAGATATTTATTAATTATAATTAATACATATATATATATATATATATATATATATATTTATATGTTTGTGTGGAGGGAAAAGAGAAGGAAATAGAAAGAAAAGAAAAGGATATAAAAAGGAAAGAAGGAAAAAGAAAGGAAAGAAAGAAAGAGAAAGGAAAGAAAAAAAGAAAAAAACTCCTTCTTCTTCCTCTGTCACGCGAAGCTTCTCCCTTCTTCCTCCATTTTTCGTTTTCTTTGCTTCCTTTCTTCAAGATTAGAAACCCAAGGCTTGGTGGGTGATAGGATAAGGATTTCTTAACTTCACTCTTCCTCTTTGATTTGAAAACAAAGAAAAACGGTGTTAGGGATTTCAAAACCGTCAAACACAAACCTTCCCGTTTCATCTAGATCTAAGCTTCGTTTCGCAAAGAGATAGAAGGGAAAGTTGCTCACTACCACGCTACGGTGCTAGGGAACCAACTTTGGAAGCGGCGTTGCGAGCGGAGATTTTTACCGGATTTACTCGCGGTACCGGGTTCGCACGTTAAAGCTAACGTTAAGGTAAGGGCTCCTTCCAAACTTCTAGTTTGCATTTAGGGACTTATATGTGGTTGTGTGGAAAAGAATTTGTTAGGGTTGAAGTGTTGATTTGGGAGAAAATGAATCTAAGGCTTTATGGGTAAAATCTTAGAGTTAGGTTTTGGTTATATAGATGAATGTTTCGTGGAAAAGGAATTTAAACTCATTCATGTATGATTTTGAGTAAATGAAACTTGTTGTGTTTGAGTGGTGGATTGTGTTGATTTGTGTTCGTCGTATTTGACGTATTCTTAATTAATACTGATGAAATTTGTTGTGTGTATGGTTGGATTCTGTGGAGAAATGAATTAATGTGTTTTGGTATGAGTTGTGGATTGGATCTGATAATATGTTTTGAGTTTGTTTTGTGTGGAATTTGAAAACCATTAGAGTTAAACGAGTATTAAGAATGGGGAATCTCTTAATGTCTACGTTTACTTAATGCTTGTTTTAAAAATCGTTTAAGTTAAATGAGTATTAAGAATGAGGAATCTCTTAATGTCTTGTTTACCTAATGTTATCGTATGATTTTGAGGAAATAAGATTTGATGTGTTTGAGGGGTATGTTGTGATGATTGGGTTCTTCGTATTTGACGTGTTCATAATCAATGCTTATGAAATTTGATATGTGTATGGTTGGATTTTGTGGTGAAATGAATTGATGTGTTTTGGTGTGAATCGTGGATTGAATTTGATAATATGTCTGAGTTTGTTTTGTTTGGAATTTGAAAACCATTTAAGTTAAATGAG
>NC_021161.2:33838945-33839607 GCF_000331145.2 Cicer arietinum
GGAATCTCTTAATGTCTTGTTTACTTAAGTTTGTTTTGGAAAATCGTTTAAGTTAAATGAGTATTAAGAAGGGGGAATCTCTTAATGTCTTGTTTACTTAATGTTCGTTTTGGAAATCGTTTAAGTTAAAAGAGTATTTAGAATGGGGAATCTCTTAATATTTATGTTTACTTAATGTTTGTTTTGGAAAATTGTTTAAGTTAAATGAGTATTAAGAATGAGGAATCTCTTAATGTCTTGTTTACTTAATGTTCGTTTTGGAAATCGTTTAAGTTAAATGAGTATTAAGAATGAGGAATCTCTTAATGTCTTGTTTACTTAATGTTCGTTTTGGAAATCGTTTAAGTTAAAAGAGTATTAAGAATGGGGAATCTCTTAATATTTCTGTTTGCTTAATGTTTGTTGTGAAAATCGTTTAAGTTAAATGAGTATTAAAAATGGGGAATCTTTTAATATCTGCATTTGTTTAACGATTGTTGTGGATGGACTCAGTGTATGCTCATGCATTTCATTTTGGTAAATCGTGCTGACCCTTGATAGGTGGCACCTCTGTAAACAGTACTGACCCGTGATAGGTGGTACGTTTACGATTTACGTTTTGGTAAATTGTGTTTGTCCGTGAGAGACTGCACAGGTGTTTGTCCGTGAGAGACTACACCCTG
>NC_021161.2:33840263-33851823 GCF_000331145.2 Cicer arietinum
AACTGACCAAATCGATTTGGCAATCGATTGGCTCAGTAGAAATCCTTATTTTGAGTTAGATAATCGATTGCTCAATTGATTTATCAATGCTTTGGTCAGTTATGTATTACTTGATGGTTTGAGAACTTCATTTTGATTTCATTTTTAATTGGCAAGCATTATATGAACTTTTAGCATATGGGGAATCCTTTTAAGGTGCATGCTTAGTTGAAAGGTTATTTTGTGCATTTAAAAACTTAAATGTTATGTGTTAACTGTTAATTTCGGTTGGTGACCCTTTACAACTATTGTGGAAATCTGGGCTTTGCCCTCAGATGAGAGCCAGGACGATCCTACCGGTTCGTACCCTACAGATGGGAATGCTTGACTGGAGCTATGTTAGGAGGATCTCACGGGGCGCGTGGAGATCACTCAGGGTGTACAGCTATAGTTTTTTTGAAGAATGATCAGATTAGGATGACATAGAGGGAACATATGTTTTTTTTGGATTACGTTATTTTCATTTGGAAAACTGTACCTATATTAATATTGTCAGTATGATATCTTTGTTGGATGGATTCCATGTATCATCTGTTGTTGTGTAAATACTTTGGATTCATATATTTTGAGAAACTTTTCCGCTGCTTGTAAATTATAATGACTCAATTATTTATCCAAAGATATTTCCTTATTCATTTCTCTGTTTTATTTTAATTTCTTTTGAAAAAAAATACACCCTCGCTTTGAAAAACGGGGTGTTACAACCCCCTAACCCGAACTTGCTTCTAAATGGGCCAATTAAATGGGACTGCCAGTTAAGGAGGCTGCTTTACACACCCCATTCATTGCAACAAAATTTCCTATTTTATAATAAATATTATAAAATTGCAGTCAAACAAAAATTACAACTTTGTACCAAATAAATATTAAAAACTGTTATTTTAAAAATTGTGTGATCATATACGTTTGGTTCATTCCAGAAACTTTACATTAATTTAGTAGAAATATTATCTCATATCAACTTGTTATTCATATTATGTACATTTACTATTTTTCTTTTTCTTTTTCTTTTGTCTTATAAACAAAATTCATTATTCAAATAGGTAAAAAAATAAATAAATAAAAATTCAAAGTCACTTAAAATCACTAATTATCTAATATACTTTAAAGTCATTAAAAATAAATAAAAAATGATGAATCTGATAATAAATTCACAACATCTAGATTAACAACATAAAACGGTAAAATACGACAAAATCTATAAATATAACGTAATTAAAGTATCTAAAATATTCATGTATTTTGAACTGCAACATTGACAACAACAAAGTTATTGATTAAATCAACATTAGATCAAAAGTTATATGTCAATAACAAAATGGAAAACCAAAACTATGTTTTCAAACAAAACTATTTAATATGGGTAGAAATTACTTATTTAGATGAAAGAGAAGAAAAAAATTTTAAATGACTGATTTTGAAACAAAAATTGATCATAAACTACAAATCTTTAATGAAGAAAAGAAGAACGAAAGAAGAAGAAGGAGGCAACTAGCTAGGTTGAGAGATATATGTATTTACTCATAATATAATATAGGCTTAATTATAGTTTTAGTCCTCCTTATTTTTATTGATTCATGAAATTGATCCATCGATTTTAAAAGTCGTCAGTTTTGGTCAATTCATTTGATTTTTTAACTATAAAATGATGACATTTGATATTTTAATTAAGGTGACATATAATACGATAATCTAGAATGATTAACATCCATGAAATTTGAATAAAACGTCATAAAAACTTAGCTTTCAACTTCGAAATTTTTTTATATTTTCAATTTAATTAATGAGATATGATTAATTAATGTATTTAGATAATTCTATATTATAGAATTATATGTCACGTCATTAAAAATATGTCAGTTATTTTTTTAGTTTAAAAATCTGAGAATGAATTTTAAACTGCCAATTTTTAAAATAAATGAACTAATTCTATAAATTAATAATAATAGATGACCTAAATTCTGCAATTAAGTTCATAATATATAATATAATATGAACTCTACAGTTGAGAATTAAATTAAACCGTACGTGTACAATAGATAGCAATAACTTTTCATGTGTTGTAAGAAATCAAAAGTCACGGTAAACATAATCTTAAATTTATGATACTGTATTGTCCATAAAATCTGTTATATGTTTTTAAACAATAATTTCCTATAAACTTTTTTTATATTTACAATACGGATAAACTTTGTGCAAATTGAAAATAACTAATTTTACATCTATTAATAAATTTAGTTAAATATAATTAATCTTTTTATCTCATAAAAGAATATAAGTACATTAAAAAAGTGCTTTCATCAAAACTTATTCTATAAGAATAAAAGAATTATTAAAAACTAAAATTTAAATTAGTAAAAGGTAGTTTTACAATAAACATTCTTAAAGTCCTTAACTCCTATAATATATCCATTGGACATATTTCCCAAGTCATCAAATAATTATTTTCATCATTCTTCTAAACATTTGTTGCATTTGATTCGTGAGACAACTTTTGACTCTCATAAATTTATAAACTTGTTGGGAAAAATGCTAACATCATGTAGACACAATAACCATGAAATTTTCGACCAACATTCACCTTTGGACTAAGAGAATGTTCTCTTGTCTAGCCAGAAATATTTCTATCAATAAATACTAAGGTACTTGAATTAATTCTTTTGGGGTTCAATCAATACCCTTATAATATCTCCATGAAACTTATGATATTATTGTTGTAATTTTCTGACAACTTTGAGTCTTTCATCATTTAGTAGATATTTATGCATTTGTTGATGTGAATGATTTTTTGCTTGTCCACTTATCTGAGTCATGTTCTTTAAATAAAATTCAAGTCCAATCATTAGTAGATCATCATTCATAAAACTTAAACATTTATTTCATAAGATTTATTGTCATTAAAACATATATCGTTCTCACAACCTCATCGCTAATTTATCAAATTCTTGCATCTAGTAACTTAAGTTATCGAAATCACACATCCAATAAGCACCTTAATAAATGACAGAATGTCATTTTCTCCATTCATTCTATTTTTCAAATAAAAAACTCTAAACCTTTATCTCTCTCAAATCCAACTCAATCTCATTTTTTTCTCTCTCAAATCCACATTAGAACACCACTTTTTGATTCTTCAACTCTTAATCATCAAAAGATAAGTTTTTTGTTTTTAATATTTAATTTTAGTGTTTAAGTTTATGTTTTTTAATTTATAATGAGTTTCTATTGATATATAATTAGTTTATAGTTGTAGCTTCAATTGGTAGTTAGGAGTGAATTTTGATGTTGTTGTTGTTGTTATGTCAATTGATTGTTGTTGTTTCAATTGAATTTATGTTTCCTAAGTTTCTATAATTGTTGAATGTCAAGTGTTTAACAAAATATTTTTTATATGTAATGAGTTTGTAGTAAGATATAATTACTTTATGTTGTTGGTGGAGTTTCAATTAGTTTATGTTAGGAATGAATTTTAATGTTGTTGTTGTTGTGTCAATTGGTTGTTGTAGTTTCAAGTGATATTATGTCTTCTAAGTTGTTATATTTGTTATATTACTTAGTGATTAGTTCATTAAATTCTTTATAACATACATATGTAGATTGATATATCAATGTGCGAGTGAAATGATCAAAAAATAATTTTTTGTCAATTCATGTTGAAGGTCAGGTAACAATATTCATATATGTGATGAGGAGTTGAGAAAAATGTGTTTATGCATTTCTTAAGTACACATTGGTTCCTATATTCGTCGCAAATTTATGTTATTAACTTTATATATTTGTCCACGGAATTCTTAGTTTTAGTTCTAGGATTATTGTGAAATCGAACCAAAGTTTGTAGAAGAATTCATTGAGGAATTAAGGAAAACTTGGTGGTTGATAAATACTGACGAAAGCAACATCGAGTTACATTTAACAAGTCTAATTTCAGTCACGTATCACTGGTGGATAGAATACAATCACACAAGATTATGAACTTTAAGGACACACGATTATGAACTTTAAGGACATCATGTGTATTCTTTGCATATTTTGACTTAAATAAATTTCATATTCTTATTGAACAAAAACAAACATTTCCTCTTTCTTTCGATCATATAGCATAAGTAAAAGTTTAAATCAAACAATGTTGTTGTATTGTAGAAACCAACCAAAGTTAGTTATGTTTCTAATATTGCAATAATGAATTAAAGAATGTAATATGGTCATTTATAACATTTCTTAAATCTTGTGTTTAAAAGTTTATACATGAATTTCAATTGTAGACATATCAAGATGAATTTTCTCAATACTTAATGTTGACTGAACCGTCGCGTGATACTATAAACTACTCATTGATGTTTCACGATGCAAATAACCACAATTGAATCATGATGGAGGAGTTTGTCGCAATCAACAAATTCAAGCCCAAGAACACGATGAAAATTCAAGCCCAATCATGTTAGAGTGAAGTTGTTCAAAAAACATGTAATAATATCTCATTATAAACCACACATTTACTTTAAAAAAAATATTTATATGCATATTTATATTTATATCTAGAATGGTTGGATCTTTTTAACTAGTTTTCATATTTATGGATTTAATATCTCAATATAGTAGTTTAATTCACATGCATTAGTGCACAAACCATTACTGGATGCGTGATCCAATAGTGTTTAGTTTTTGAAAAACTAACCACTGGATGTGTGAATCCGACATCGTTCAATTTTAAAAAAGTAAATATCAAATGTGTGAATCTAGTAACTTAAGGTACTAGATACATGAATTCTGGAATTTAGCTACTCGAAACTTTGGATCCAATAAGGGGTAATTTGGAAAGTTTGGGTCCTCTTAGCAATAGTGAGGATGATCAAATTTCTTATACAATTGAATGATACAGTTTGGGCCCAACTTGGAATGGGTAAAATTATAAGTCCATTTTTCTAAAATTGAGTTAGTTTATAATCTCTTTATAAAAAATTACTAGAAAAGACAACTAGTCTTATTGTTGGGCCAAAATGAAAATTTTAAATTGGATATAAATTTCAAAATTATAACATTTCAATGTAATCAATCGAATTTTAGGTGACTTCTTCTCTTAACCTCAATTTTCTCAAAAGCATCCAATATATGATTATATCACGCCCCTAAATGTGTATGCTTGTAAGAGTGATTGGTTGTAATTCATAAGCCCTATTTTGTGATTGATCAATATAACTGAAAATGAATGCACATCTATTTCTAACAAAATATACTTTTGTCGTTTATGGATTTCTTGCATGCATTGTTCAACACTAGCACACAAAAACCTAATGCCAGAAGATCATTGTAATGTGTGGCTTACAATTGTCTGTTACAATGCAACCTACAACCACTTCATCAAACCTACAACTTCTCAACAATATTAATAGCATATTGGATTACTCAAGCCATATTCCACCTCCATTAAAGAAAACTCCTTGAAGGAAAAAAAAATTATGAAAATGGAGACTCGTTTAGTGGTTATAATATGAAAAGATGTTATAATGATTGGATAGGCTCTAACAATGGTAGGAATGAGCATAACAGTAAATGGTGTTAAATTTTCAAACCCAACGAAATAAAATAGAAACACAAGCAGAAATCCCTCTGTCACAACTAAAAAGCAAAAACAATCTTAAGATCAATACACTAATTTTACAAGTACTAGTTTGGTAGGTCTAGTTTACTTTGTGGTCAATCTCTCTTTAACAAACTAGTTTACTTAGTGTTATAATTTGGTTTAGCTATGGAACGTTTTTCCTACTACAAGAAAATTTTAGGGAGTTTTTTCTAATAGATTAGAAAATTTAAGACAAAAAGAAAATAATCATATAGGTAGTCATCCATTTAGGGACCTTTTTGCCTTTAAGTAATTAAAATGTGAGAGAAATTTGTTTTTTTTTTATTTTTTATTTTAAACTTTTGTAGAAAATCATTGAAGGACATAGAATCAAACCACCAACTATTAGAGGACCAACACCACATTCAAAAAATTTCGATGGAACACCCCAATTAGCGGACCAACACTTTATCCACAAAATTCTAGTGGACCACCCTCATTTGAGGACAAACACCTTCTCCATTTCAGTGGACCAACACCACTTAGAGGACTCACACCTTCTCCACAATCTTCCAATTGACCAACACTAGTTAGAAGACCAACACCATTAAGAGGAATTCCAATTCCACCTCCTATACAACAACCTTAAGGCCATGGTTTCATATACTTCATTCTAGCATCTGAAATGCAACCTTTAGACCAAGGTTTCATGTTTTTTTATGTATTTTAGTTAAGTATTTTGATTATGACCAGACATGGTTTGACAATTATGTATTTGGTGATGATGTATTTTGGATAAGCACTTGTTCATTTAGATGTCTTTTGATTATGACCAAACTTAGTTTGACAATTATGTATTTTTGATGGTGTATTTTGGATTTTGGTTATGATCAAACGTGGAACCCATTAATCAAATTAATGCCTTGGAGTTTACTCTATAAATATTAGTGGGGTTATTTGTCTTTATTATTCAACTAAACATTGTTTACATGACCAATCTATTATCTATTATAATAATTAAAACAGAACCCCAAAATTCTTCAAATATGTGCTACATCCTCCGATATTTGTCAACTCACCAAAATTCTGATGTGACACGTTCCAAATGCAAACCTTTTCACTTGCCCAAATACAATTATTTCATACATTATATAATTCAACTTTCATTTATCACTCAATAACTCATCAATACACTTAAAAAACTCTTATTACTCATCAAAACTTTTATTTCAATAACTCATACAAAAAAATATAAACCATCCAATATTTTCAAATCATCATAATGAAGAATTTTGGGCTTTTGTTTTAATTATTATAATAGATCTTCAAGTATATATATCAATATTATTGCGTAGGAAATAAGTTTTTTTCCCTATGTTGAATGTGTCTTCCATAACATTTTTTCTTTTATAATTAAAAGAACACAAATCATAATTGAAAAAAAAATGAATATTATTAAATATTTGGAAATAAATAACTTCTAACTATTTCATTATTCACTCGAAACTTTCTATATCTTAAACATTCACAAACTTTTCTTGTCTATAATTTTTTTCAAGCATTCTTTAAGTTTCTTGACCGTGTCAAATAATTATTTGAAAATTTCAAGGCACACACGAATAAATTGTTTCAATATTTTGGATTTAACAAACTATCACTCATGAATTAATGTTATAAGATATCATAAAGCACATAATATTATTTAGTGTATGCGTAGATCGACAGTGAGATTGACAGAATTACGATGAACATATAAAATTGAAAACATGAAAAAGTACATAAACTTATAAATCTAATGTTTCAAAACTAATATAAATTATATAAAATGAAAAAAAATATATTATAGCTAATCGTATAACTTTGACAATAAAGAAATACATAACTATTTAACAAATATATTATTAGAAGAACCACTTCAATAAAATCAAAAAGCTTGAATAAATCAATTGCACATTTAAATATATTTTGCATGAATTGTATTAGTCAACAATGTTTTGCTTTTTCTTTTACTAAAGCAAACATAGCTTATATATAATTATTCAAAAATATATTTACCTTTAACTACATAAACACTTGAGTATATTCTACTGTAAAACAAAATTAACATTACTTTTAAATTATATATTATTGTTATTTTATATTCAGTAATATATCAAATTTTTCCGCCAACACGCGGGATAGTATCTAGTTATTTATTATTAGACTAATATATTAATTAAAATACTCCTTCATAGTTCATATGTTACTTGACTACATCCAGTCCTTTCACTCAGAAGAATTTAATCCACTAACTCAACAAGAAGAATTACAAAACACCTAACCCTCCAAGTTAGTCTTCTCAAATAGCTAGCAACTCCACTATTATGGAACACAAACGACTTGATTCTACCAACCAAGTCCTCCCCACAAAACCTTACAACCACAAATTGTTTGAAAGCGCACTAACGCCACTATCGGGTTTGATTACAAAAGTTTGGAACTTCAATAATTGCTTCTAACAAGTTTATTTGACACATTGATTTTTCATACTACACCACTTAGAATTTTTTGCTTTGAACGAGTGATTTGCTAGAATTTAAAACCTTTAACTCTAAATACTTAGAAAATTGAGCTGTTGAGGTTTGAACAACTTGCTTTTTAGGATTTCTGAGTTTGTGTATGTGTGTAGTTATTATCTTTATTCTTCAGCCTTGATCCACTATTCATAGTTGAAATTAAGGCTTCATGTTAGTCCTTGTTAATTCTAAATCGTATCTTTATTCCAGTTGATCAACAATGATTTTCTTCAAAAATAATAATGAATCATGTCTCCATTCCAGCTTGATCAACAATAATTTTCTTCAAAAATAATTTTTAATCATATCTCCATTCCAACTTGATCAACAATGATTTTCTTCAAAGATGATTCTAGAAGATGCATTTTAATAATAAGTCTTTTAGCCAATTCCTTATTTTCGAATATGACCTGGATAGTCCTTCTACAACGATATTGTTCATATTGTGTTTGCAAACTCTTCAGCTGAGTCTTCATTCCTACGCTTGATTTGATTTGGGCGTTAACAAATGTTGGATCGGGTTCTTAAACCTTCAGATGTAGGATATGACTAAGTCCAACTCAATATTTTGTCTTTTATCAAATCGTTAACTTTCCATTTAGAGATATTGATTTTTTTTTCATTAGAGTGTGACTTGCTTGTTGGAGTTAGATGTTGTATTATTTACTTTTATAATGAGAGTCAAAGGCAGATGTAGAGCTGCATGAATTATAATTAGTGGCTTTAGAAAATCACGTTTGTTTCCTTATCAAAGTCAGCGCAACATTAGAATGTGATATGTATTAGAGCCAAAACTCTAGCACGTGTTTTAGTCTTCAGAGTTTTCGCAAATTCAGAGCTTCAAAGGCATGCTTGAAAAATGGCTTCAGACTTCAAAGGCATGTTGAAGTTATTTTTCATCAGAGGAATGCGGAAGTACTGTTCATTAGAGAATGCAAAAGTATTGGTCGTCAGAGCATGCAGAAGTATTGTTCATCAGAGCAAATAGAAGTATTGTTCATCAGAGCAAATAGAAGTATTGTTCATCAGAGTATGCAGAAGTATTATTCATCAGACCGTGTAGAGGTATTGTTCATTAGAAGCAGACTTCATACTTAGTTTCATACTCATTCTTCAGACCCATTTTTTAGACTCAAACATCAAACCCAAACTTCATACTCAAACATCATAGGCAGATGCACGTTCTTTTCCAAAGTATGCATTTGTCTAATTTCATTGACTAAAATTATTTCGTTTTCTTTGACCTTTTTACTTTATCTGGTGACTATCCTCTTGTCACTTCCTCAAGTGGGTATCCTCTAGGTCGTTTTCCTCTAGTGGTTTCCTCTAATTTTCTTCTTTCAATACTTGAATTTTTTTCTTCTTTGCATACTTAGTAAAAATTTATTGTTCTCATAAAATACTTTTTTTAACATCAAAACTCTAAGTATAAGACCAACTTGGTTCCAACAATCTACCCCGTTTTGATGATGACAAAACTGTATTTTTTATAACAATTTTTTCTTTAACACTTTGACTTCCCTTTACTTAAGGCTCCCCCTAATTCTAAGTATTTTTATCTCCTAACATTATCAAACATCTTTCTCCCCCTTTTGCCATCAGACAAAAAGACTTAAAAGTGAAACTTGCCTTTTTTTTTTAATTTGCCTTTTTTGAATATAGAGTGACTTTAACATAAACATAGCACATGAACATAAAAGATATGATTTATCTTAATATGGAACTAAACTACTCTAAGGTTGGCACATCATCAGTTAGGTAAAAAGATATGATTTAGTTGTTTGGTGTGTACAAAATGGATATTAAGTTTTCCTTTTAAAACAAACTCCCTAAAGAAATGGTGTTTTATTTCTATATGTTTGACTCTGGAAGGATGTATAGGGTTTTTGATTTGGAAAATGGCAGAAGTGTTGTCACAATATATGGGAATGTTGGTTTCTAAGATCTTGTAGTCTTCTGATTGGTGTTTTATCCAAAGTAATTGAGAATTGTAACTAGCTTATGAAATGTACTCAGCCTTTGTTGTTGACATGGAAATTGTATTTTATCTCTTACTTGACTAAGAGATGAAAATGTCACCTAGAAATGTGAAGTTTCCATTTGTGTTTTTTCTTTCAAGTTTGTCTTCAGCATAATCAGAATCATAATATCCACTTAGTTTGTACTCATAAGATTTCATGTAGAACACGGTAATATTGGTAGTGTTTTTTAGGTATTTAAGGATTCTCTTAACAACAGTTAAATGGAATTCCCTATGGTCAGCTTGAAATCTTGCACACATACATACACTAAACATGAAGTGATGCCTGGAGGCAGTAAATGATATGGATTTGAGTGTTTCCATAAGATTTGAAGGATCTAACCAAGTGATATTTTCAAATAAAGTACCAAATAAAATGGAGAACACAAATAAGAAAATATGGAGAACGAATGAAATGGTAGAAGTCGTCACACTCCACAACAAGGAATGATAAGATCAAGGTAGAATCACCACAAGAGTAGGAGGCTCTAGATAATATCCAAATTTGGTTCAAAGAAGAACCCTATAGATCATTTCTCTAATCTCACACTAAGTGTTTTCGTATTTCAAAAAGTCCCCATATGTATTACAATAAAAAAGACATATATAGCCTAACACAAAATAACATGATACCTAGGCTACACACAACTAATGACATTGTGTCTAAGCTACCAAATATTTAGGCACACACACAAGTCAACATAATTCATGAATGGCCAAGTTCTCAAAGATCAGTTCAACTCAACCCGAGACACATATACGCGACGGTCGGGGTACTCTTGTGTTGCACGGTAGCTCCCGACCATAGGGAATAACCCACTAATCCACTTAGGAATTCCCCACTAAAGGTACCCCCAAGGTCTATCAATCTTACCTGACAGTTGATTGTAGCCCTCCACTATCAGACTCATTCAGTTGTACTTCCCCAAATCACTTGGTTTGTCAGACCCTACCTATATGATGACAAAATAATCATAACTCCAAAATCTACAACACATATCTCATACTTACTCGATCATCACAACTCAATAAGTTTTCAGTTTGACTTCACAATATTCATCATTATATATGTATATTAGTCAATCACAATAAAATCTCAATATTTGGTTTACACAATACACAATCCAGTTTCATCAATCACACAATAAGGAATCAAATAGGTGGCACATTCAAGTAATATCACAATTTCAATCAAGTAACAAGAACACTCAAGTACATATCATTCATACAATAACAATCAGCATAAGATTTTATAAAATCATACAGCATGCAATCTTGATATAAATAGATTAACGACAATTCTATAGGTTGCTAAATCATATTTTAGTCCTTACTATTACCATTCATATACTATTAATTAATTATTATTACTCAATAAGGCTCAAC
>NC_021161.2:33853240-33855656 GCF_000331145.2 Cicer arietinum
ATTATTATTATTATTATTATTATTATTATTATTATTATTATTATTATTATTATTATTTTTAAATTTAAGTTTTATTGCGGTTTCTCCACCTCTTTGTCAATCTCATATCCTAAAAGAACAAAAAAGTTTAGATGACGATGATGCAACTGATTCATTATGGACGAAAATACTTATTTTGAAAAAAGAATGAAGAAAACGTACACTCAAGTCTCAGTGCAGCAAATAGTATAACAATGAATGCATGGATTCTCTTTAAATAGCTGCTTTTCAATAATCCGAGCACATGTTATGATAATCAATTAATTCTAGTTTCATTATGTTAGATTCTGACACCCTAATCTCCAAACAAAAAAAATTAATTTTTTTATTTTTAAAATATTGAAATTCTTCGAATAAATAAATATATAAACTCCCAAACATGTTTTTTTATTAAAGCAAAAAGTATCACGTAATCATAGACATGTCACATAAATCTAAAATTTTCATCAAACTTAACAACTCGAAATCATAATATCAGAAAACAAAATCCTTTTTGAAGTACACATACAAAAGTTTAATATTAAGTGCAAATGTAGTTCTAACCCGATGTTACTATCAGAGCAGGAATTTCCAAAATAAAATACGATTAAAATAACGTGAACACAATGCATATAATAAGAGTATCCAAGACATGATGGCTTCTGCCTCTTTTAATGGTACTAGTCATCACCTGCAACTTACAACTCGTTTGCGTCCATCGCAAATGCCAAACACAAACAACGAAGGATGAGATTCGAAATTATGTAACAGTATAAGATAAACGAGGAGAATACACAATTAGTCAATTAAGTACAAACACGAGAAACACTCAATATCATAATATCAAAGGTTAATCTAAATCAATCACAATAGGGCAGTCACAAGGATGAAACGTTATACATGTCCTATACTCTATACTTCTTCATCATTTGGTATCATTCTACTCTCAAGTACTTGGTTAGGAGGCCGATATTATGTCACTACAAGAGTGGACGAACAATTCATGAATGGCCAAGTCCTCATAGATCAGTTCCACTCAACCTGAGACACATATACGCGACGGTCGGGGTACTATTGTGTTGCACGGTAGCTCCTGACCATAGGGAATAACCCACTAATCCACTTAGGAATTCCCCACTAGAGGTACCCCCAAGGTCTATCAATAGATAATATCCAAATTTGGTTCAAAGAAGAACCCTATAGATCATTTCTCTAATCTCACACTAAGTGTTTTCGTATTTCAAAAAGTCCCCATATGTATTACAATAAAAAAGACATATATAGCCTAACACAAAATAACATGATACCTAGGCTACACACAACTAATGACATTGTGTCTAAGCTACCAAATATTTAGGCACACACACAAGTCAACATAATTCATGAATGGCCAAGTTCTCAAAGATCAGTTCAACTCAACCCGAGACACATATACGCGACGGTCGGGGTACTCTTGTGTTGCACGGTAGCTCCCGACCATAGGGAATAACCCACTAATCCACTTAGGAATTCCCCACTAAAGGTACCCCCAAGGTCTATCAATCTTACCTGACAGTTGATTGTAGCCCTCCACTATCAGACTCATTCAGTTGTACTTCCCCAAATCACTTGGTTTGTCAGACCCTACCTATATGATGACAAAATAATCATAACTCCAAAATCTACAACACATATCTCATACTTACTCGATCATCACAACTCAATAAGTTTTCAGTTTGACTTCACAATATTCATCATTATATATGTATATTAGTCAATCACAATAAAATCTCAATATTTGGTTTACACAATACACAATCCAGTTTCATCAATCACACAATAAGGAATCAAATAGGTGGCACATTCAAGTAATATCACAATTTCAATCAAGTAACAAGAACACTCAAGTACATATCATTCATACAATAACAATCAGCATAAGATTTTATAAAATCATACAGCATGCAATCTTGATATAAATAGATTAACGACAATTCTATAGGTTGCTAAATCATATTTTAGTCCTTACTATTACCATTCATATACTATTAATTAATTATTATTACTCAATAAGGCTCAACTGTACGTAGTAAACCTTAGATGAATATATGCGGATTTCAATATTCTCGCCCCTTACCTCAATTGAAGATTTCGCCAAATAAATCTGATATGCTAATTTGTCGCATCTTCGTCAACCGTCGTCTCTAAAAACTCGTCAAGGTAATAGAACCATACAACCAAATGAAATTAAAATAAATTATTTACTAAAATAAATAGATAATATTTATACTACTTGTAATATACCTAAAAATATTTTAATATTGTGGATATTTGTAAATATATTAACATAAATTGTGTATCTTTGTTGATTTTTTTTTGATTGAAAAAAACAATTAGAACGTTCAATAACTAATATATA
>NC_021161.2:33856052-33863830 GCF_000331145.2 Cicer arietinum
ATTATTATTATTATTATTATTATTATTATTATTATTATTATTATTATTATTATTATTATTATTATTATTATTATTATTATTATTATTATTTTTAAATTTAAGTTTTATTGCGGTTTCTCCACCTCTTTGTCAATCTCATATCCTAAAAGAACAAAAAAGTTTAGATGACGATGATGCAACTGATTCATTATGGACGAAAATACTTATTTTGAAAAAAGAATGAAGAAAACGTACACTCAAGTCTCAGTGCAGCAAATAGTATAACAATGAATGCATGGATTCTCTTTAAATAGCTGCTTTTCAATAATCCGAGCACATGTTATGATAATCAATTAATTCTAGTTTCATTATGTTAGATTCTGACACCCTAATCTCCAAACAAAAAAAATTAATTTTTTTATTTTTAAAATATTGAAATTCTTCGAATAAATAAATATATAAACTCCCAAACATGTTTTTTTATTAAAGCAAAAAGTATCACGTAATCATAGACATGTCACATAAATCTAAAATTTTCATCAAACTTAACAACTCGAAATCATAATATCAGAAAACAAAATCCTTTTTGAAGTACACATACAAAAGTTTAATATTAAGTGCAAATGTAGTTCTAACCCGATGTTACTATCAGAGCAGGAATTTCCAAAATAAAATACGATTAAAATAACGTGAACACAATGCATATAATAAGAGTATCCAAGACATGATGGCTTCTGCCTCTTTTAATGGTACTAGTCATCACCTGCAACTTACAACTCGTTTGCGTCCATCGCAAATGCCAAACACAAACAACGAAGGATGAGATTCGAAATTATGTAACAGTATAAGATAAACGAGGAGAATACACAATTAGTCAATTAAGTACAAACACGAGAAACACTCAATATCATAATATCAAAGGTTAATCTAAATCAATCACAATAGGGCAGTCACAAGGATGAAACGTTATACATGTCCTATACTCTATACTTCTTCATCATTTGGTATCATTCTACTCTCAAGTACTTGGTTAGGAGGCCGATATTATGTCACTACAAGAGTGGACGAACAATTCATGAATGGCCAAGTCCTCATAGATCAGTTCCACTCAACCTGAGACACATATACGCGACGGTCGGGGTACTATTGTGTTGCACGGTAGCTCCTGACCATAGGGAATAACCCACTAATCCACTTAGGAATTCCCCACTAGAGGTACCCCCAAGGTCTATCAATCTTACCTGACAGTTGACTGTAGCCCTCCACTATCAGACTCATTCAGTTGTACTTCCCCAAATCACTTGGTTTGTCAGACCCTCCCTATATGATGACAAAATAATCATAACTCCAAAATCTACAACACATATCTCATACTTACTCAATCATCACAACTCAATAAGTTTTCAGTTTGACTTCACAATATTCATCATTATATATGTATATTAGTCAATCACAATAAAATCTCAATATTTGGTTTACACTACTCACAATACACAATCCGTTTTCATCAATCACAAAATAAGGAATCAAATAGGTGACACATTCAAGTAATATCACAATTTCAATCAAGTAACAAGAACAGTCAAGTACATATCATTCATACAATAACAATCAGGATAAGATTTTATAAAATCATACAGCATGCAATCTTGATATAAATAGATTAACGACAATTCTATAGGTTGCTAAATTATATTTTAGTCCTTACTATGACCATTCATATATTATTAATTAATTATTATTACTCAATAAGGCTCAACCGTACGTAGTAAACCTTAGATGAATATATGCGGATTTCAGTATTCTCGCTCCTTACCTCAATTGAAGATTTCGCCAAATAAATCTGATATGCTAATTTGTCGCATCTTCGTCAACCGTCGTCTCTAAAAATTCGTCAAGGTATTAGAACCATACAACCAAATGAAATTAAAATAAATTATTTATTAAAATAAATAGATAATATTTATACTACTTGTCATATACCTAAAAATATTTTAATATTGTGGATATTTGTAAAAATATTAACATAAATTGTGTATCTTTGTTGATTTTTTTTTTTGTTTGAAAAAAACAATTAGAACGTTCAATAACTAATATATATATATATATATATATGTGTATTTCAGAATATATGTCCAGTAATATAATTCAATCATATACAGGTCTATTATTACTAAAAATTGGAATAAAGAATGCATGTCTAGTGCTACGATGACCTGATCATACGCACAAGTATTACTAAAAATTGAAACATAGGAATACATACACAATATTATTGTGAGGCAGATTATTGCAAGCAAACCTTGTTGACGTGTAAGGAGGAATTAGGGATGAAATATAGAAGAAGAAAAAAAACAGATTCAGCGTTGTCTCTTTGTTTTTCTTCTTCTAGGAGTTATGCTTCTTGTGAACGGAATGCCCAGACTAACGCGTCAACATCTTAGCTAATATTCTATCACTTTTATATATATATATCACATAGGGCATTTGCGCAGGAATTAACGCAAAAATCAAACACACCGATAATAGTAGTTGTGCATCATTATATCATTAAAATATAATAAGAAATTGGGGTATTACATTTCTCCCCTTGTAAAAAAAAATTTGTCCTCGAAATTTAGATGACGGAAACAACTCTGGATAAGAATCGCGCATCTGACTTTCGACTTCCCAAGTAACACTTTCACCAGTTGCACCTCCTCGGACAACCTTAACCAATGAAATCGTCTTACCCCTTAATTCTATGACCTTTCGGTCCTCAATCCGTAGTGGTAAGGTCTCAAAAGTTAGATTCTCTTTTATTTGGACCTTGTCTTACTCAATTACATGCGAAGTATCGAAAATGTACTTGTGAAGTTGAGACACGTGAAGGACACTATGAAGATTAGAAAGAGACAGAGGCAACGCGATCTGATATGCTACGTTACCGACACGTTTAAGAATTTGGTAAGGTCCTATAAAACGAGGAGTAAGCTTTCAGAATTTTAATGGCCGACCAACCCCAGTTGTTGGAGTAACTCTAAAAAATACAAGATCACCTTCTTGAAATTCGAGGCTTTTCCTTCTTTTATCATGGTAACTATTTTGCCTACTCTGAGATGATCTCATATTTTCTTGAATCATTGTTACTTTATCGATCGTCTGTTGAACAATCTCAGGTCCTAACATAAGGTTATCTCCCGTCTTAAACCAACACAGAGGGGTCCTACACCTTCTCCCATACAATGCCTCAAAAGGGGTCATTCCAATACTAGAGTGAAAACTATTGTTATAGGTAAACTCTATAAGTGGCAAAAAGCTAGCCCAACTTCCATTTTGTTCCAACACACAAGCACTCAACAAGTCTTTTAGGGATTGATTGATTCGTTCAGTCTGACCATCTGTTTGTGGGTGGTAGGCTGAACTCATTCTAAAGTTTGTACCTAAAGTGCTCAGTAAACCTTCCCAAAACTTAGAGGTAAACCTAGGGTCTCTATCTGACACTATACTTGATGGGATTCCATGCAACTTCACAATTTCCTTTATGTATATTTCAACTAACCTTTCCATATAATAGGTTATGTTTATCGGAATAAAGTGAGCAAATTTAGTTAATATATCCACAATAACCCAAATACTATTATACCTTTTTGAAGTTCGAGGTAAGCCTACAACAAAATCCATAGAGATGTTATCCCACTTCCATTCGGGAATACTCAAAGGTTGAACCAAGCCTGAAGGTTTCTGGCGTTCTACCTTAGACTTTTGACAGGTCAAACAAGCATACACAAACTCAGCAACATCTTTTTTCATTTTAGGCCACCAAAATATTTTCATAAGGTCCTTAAACATCTTTGTGGCTCCAAGGTGAATACTTAGACAACTCCAATGCCCTTCCTCTAAAATCATCTTTCTTAACTCCTCTACATCGGGAACACAAATTCTCTCCTTAAATCTCAAAACTCCATCCACACCCATTTTAAAATCAAGTTATATCCCTTGGTCAATCAACTGTAACTTATCCAAAAGGTATAAATTCAACTTCTAACTCTTTTCAATCTCTTCTAATAGCCCACTAGTTACCTTCAACATTCCCAATTTAATGTTTTCTGGTGTCACTTCACAAACTAAACTAAGGTCTCTAAATTGTTCCAACAACTTACTATGCTTAACCATTAAAGCGGACACACTCAAAGTCTTCCTACTCAATGCATTAGCCACTACATTGGCCTTTCCATTGTGACAGTTAAGCTCAAAATCAAAATCTTTAAGAAATTTCATCCACCTACGTTGTCTCATGTTCAATTCCTTCTTGTCAAAAAGGTACTTAAGGCTCTTATGGTCACTGAAAACCTCAAATCTAGATCCATATAAATAATGTCTCCACATCTTAAGTACAAAAACAACTACTGCTAGTTCTAAGTCGTGGATAGGGTAGTTCTTCTCATGAATCTCCAGTTGCCTAGAAACATATGTTGCCACATTCGCATCTTGCATAAGTACTTCACCTAATCCTGAACCACATGCGTCACAATACAAACTACAAAGGGTTCACTCAAGTTAGGTAACACTAAGATAAGTGCAGAGGTCAATCGTTTCTTAAGCTCTTGGAAACTATTCTCACAATGGGTATCCCACACGGACAATTCTCCTTTTCATGTCAACTTAGTTAAAGGTAAGACCAACTTGAAGAATTCTTTTATGAACCTACGATAATAACCTGCCAATCCTAGGAAACTCCTCGTCTCATTCACTGACTTAGGTGTTTTCCATTCTAAGACACTCTCCACCTTGGTTGGATCAACAACTATTCCACCTTTCGAAATTACATGTCCTAGGAAACTTACTTCCTCGAACCAAAATTCACACTTAGAAAATTTGGCAAATAATTGTTTCTCCTTAAGGGTTTGCAAGACTATCCTTAAATGTTCGCCATGCTCTTCCTTAGTCTTAGAGTACACTAAGATATCATCTATAAACACAACCACAAATGAGTCTAGGTAATAATGAAAGATTTGATTCATGTAATCCATAAACACTGATGGTGCATTAGTCACACAAAAAGGCATAACCAAATACTCATAATGGCCATAACGAGATCTAAAGGCGGTTTTAGGGATATCAGAAGACTTCACTCGGATCTGATGGTAACGTGATCTCAAGTCGATCTTACTAAACACATTGGTGAAGTAACAATGTCAATTATAAGGAATGGGGGTTTGAATTATAATTTCCCCTTTTTAAAAATTCCTGTTTAAAACTGAAAGTTTAACTCAAGATTGATTTTGGTTATAAACGAAGAATGATCTTGGTTAGTAAAAAATAGCAATATCAATTTTATCAATATAAAATCTGATTGTAAAGCACAAAATAAATAGAGATAGAGATAGAGAGATCGCACAAGGATATATCCTGGTTCACCCAATCTGGGTTACGTCCAGTCCTCACAACCGTGAGATTTTTCACTAAGTGTTCAAAACGGAGAATGTTCTTGGTTTTTACACCACCAGTCCAGATCAACCTTGATCTGTTTTAATCTTCACCTTTCAACCTAGAAAGGATATTTACAAACACACTCAATCTAACATAAAAGATAGACTTGAGTTATAAATGATGTGTATGATAAAAGTGTTTGGGATCTTGAAACTTCTCAACACTTGTTTGAGATAAATGAAAGACAAACTCAGTATATAATGATCCAAAGATATAGTGAAGAAAGCTGGAGTTTGCTTGAAGAGTTTTTATGACTTGTTACTTGAACAAGTGTTGGTAGATTTGTAAATTGAACTCTTGCCTTCATCTTCCAATTGATATTCAATTTATAGATGTTTAAAAGGCTTTGAATATTCGGTTTAAAGTGAATATATCCGTTGGACACACTTCCTAAGTGTTAGATATATTTTAAAGCAATTAAATATGTGTTTATTTGTTGTCCAAAACGTTCTTGACAAAACGAAGAACGTTCTTGCTTTTGGGTTTCATGGAAAATGTGAATGGGTTGTCACATGTAAGTTGGCACTATTTTGAGTCAGGTTTATGCAGAAACTTTCTGCAGAATATTGTAAGTACAATGTACTTGTGTCCTGTCTCACAACTCATCAATATTGAGATCAATCTTGGGGTTGTTTTTCACCTTAGGGCATTGATCTCGAGTTATTGGCTTCACCAATGATTTGAGCAGTCTTGATACTCTTTAATATGTGATTTATACTGTGGAAAATCATCTCTTTTCATTATGTCTTTAAAAGAGAATTAAAACTAGAATGCTTCTTTGTAAAACAAGAACATTCTTCGTTTTGTGTTTTGTATGAGTGTTGGATTTTGACAGTTGTTGTGTGTCAGTCCTTTGTCTAAAAAACATGATGTGCTTTATGCAAAAATGTGAGTAGTAGTGTCCTTGTTGTCCTTTGTCTAGACCTGCACACGTGACTGAAATTTAAGCACTCAACTCAGACAACTGACATAATCATAGGTACAAGTCAGCTCATCATCCACCAATTCGAAGAACAATCTTGGATGTCAAGAACGTTCTTGGATTCAGCATGAACACTCTTGCTTTATGACTGGCTTTTTCCAACCACTCCTTAATGACAGCTGCCCCCTATTTCAACGGACATATGAGTTGTCCTAAAGGTCTATTGAAGCTTATAAATACAGCTTAAGGATAAAGAACAAAACACAACTCAAAGTGCCAAGAAAAGCATCAATCATTCAATCATACTCAAGTGTCTCGATATCATTCTTAGAGCTTGTTGTTTTTAATCTTTGTGTTGTGTTAGAATCAGTATCAACTGAGTTCTATTTACAGAATCTATTCCTCAAACAAGAGTTGAGAAAATATCCAGATTCTAAACATTCTCAAAATCACCACTTTGTAACTCAAGGTTATTTTGTTAACATAAGCTTGAGTGTTTTGTATAAATACTTTCATGTTTTGAAAGGTAACTCGCAAAATCCTTTCTAAAATAGTAATGCAGAACTGAGGAAAACCTTTATAGGTAGAAAGGTAGAAACTGTGTAAAGATCAAGATTGATCCGTGAGAACCAAGAACGATCTTGGCTTGAACACTTAGTGAAAAATCTCACGGTTGTGAGGACTGGACATAACCCAGATTGGGTGAACCAGGATATATCCTTGTGTGATCACTCTATCTCTACCTCTATTTATTTTATGCTTTACAATCATATTTTATATTGATAAAATTGATATTGTTGTTTTTTACTAACCAAGATCAATCTTCGTTTATAACCATGATCAATCTTGAGTTAAACTTTCAGTTTTAAACAGGAATTTTTAAAAAGGGGCAATTATAATTCAAAAAAATGTTGGTGTATCCTCCGTTATTTTTAAAAAATTCTATAATAGCGCTTGTATTTAATAAGCGTTGTAAAAGACACGCTATAAAATGTCATTTTTGGCGTAGTGTTTGTAATTCTAATTAACTTTCTAAATGTTTAATTGAAGTTCTTAATGGATTAACTTTCGACAATAACAAACTTTCATGATCAATAAAGGAGTATGATCACTACTCAGTTTAGGACCACAACAATTAATCAAGAAAAAGAAAAATAGTTAGGGTATAGTTTATAAGAACAATTTAGAAACAAAATAGAAATCACATTTTTGAGTATATACTGAACCAATTCTGAACAATGATATTGACACTAAAGAAATAACCAGAGAAGAAATAAAGTTTACTGAAGTTCTTGACGGTTGGAGGAAGAAGAGAAAATAAATCACTTTTGCTTTCCACACCCCTCATTTTGCTTCCCACACCCCTTAATTTTTTTGTAAATCCAAAATATCCAAAATATTTTTC
>NC_021161.2:33863854-33876817 GCF_000331145.2 Cicer arietinum
TAGATCTAAGCTTCCATTCGAGAAGTGACAGAAGATAAAGTTGTTCATTGCCACGCTGCGGTGCTAGTGGTCTAGTTTTCGACGCGACGTCACGAAATTAAATTTTACCGGAATTAATTACGGTACCGTAATCGCGTGTTAGAGCTAATGTTAAGGTAAGGACTCATTCCAAACTTTTAGTTTGCATTTAGGACATTAATTGTGATTTTGTGGAAAAGAAATTTGATATATTTGAGGTGTGATTTTGTGAAAATTAATTTAATGTGATTATGAGTAATTTAGTGGAATTTAAATTTGAGGTGTGGTTTGTGGTGATTCAAGTTTGATGTGATTTATATGTTCATAATTATTATTATGAATTTTTGAGATGTGATTTATTTGTGGATTTTATAGAAAATGAATTGATGAAATTTGGTGGTTTATGTGTAAAAATATGGAGTTTTGAAATTGGGTGAGTTATGTTTGAATTGTTGAAATTTAATTGAGGTGTTATATATGTGCCGTGGAATTGAATTGATTGAATTTGGTGTGAATTGGCGGTAATTAAATTTGATGTGTTTGAGTTACGTAATGAGTTATTTTCAAATAAATGAGTTTGAACTGAAGTTGAAATTTTACGAAAAATTTAAAGTTAAAGTTGTGAAAAAATTCAAATTTTAACTAAGTTAAAGAGTTTGAGCAAAAAGATATATTGAAATTAACAATCGTTAGAGTTTAAAATATTACTCTTTTAATTACTCTTCGATTGAGTTTAAAAAGAAAAAAAAAGGTTTAGAGTATTTTATTAACTCAAAAATTTCGGTGCTTTAATAGTCGAGTATGTGTATGTGAAATTTGGACAATATTTATTTTTTTTAGTTTTAACTAAATAATATAGATTATTTGTTTTTAAAAGTTTGGTGTGTGAGAAAGATTTAATTTTAGGAATTTTGTCGTGTGTAGATTAATTTTATCGTGAACAAATTGTTATAAATATTTACGTAGTTAGCTCTTTGAGTCTCGAAAAGGAATCGAGACCATTGGCACCGAGTTAGCGGTGGGGAGAGCTCTGATATATTAATGTTGGCACCGAGTTAGCGGTGGGGAGAGCTCTGATATATTAATGTTGTTGTGGTGATTTATGGTTAAAAATTTTGGAGATTGAATATGGGTGATTAATGTTTGGAAATTTTGGTGATTCATGTTTGGTGAAATTAATGTGTTCATAATAAGTATTATGAATTTTTTTAGAAGAAGTTTATGTGTGGATTGGTGGAAAATGAATTTAATTCAATTTATGTGTGGATTGGATTTGGAGATGTGATTTATGTGTGTTTGTGGAAATTAAAATTAGTGTGAATAATTATGTTTGAGTATGCTTTGTGTTGTATCTGAAAAATCATTAGTGTTAAATTAGAATTAAAAATGGGGAATCTTTTAATAGTTGCATTTACTTAATGATTGTGGTGAAAAGAGTCAGAGTATACTCATGCATTTCATAGTACATGGTGACCGCGATGGGGCCATGGTGATAGTGGTGACCGTGATGGGCCATGGGATGATGCCATGTGAATTGTTGGTTTATCTTATCCTTGCGTGGATTGTCGCGTCGTGCTGATATGTGAGAGATTGCACTCTAGAATGTGCTGATCTGTGAGCGATTGCACTCTAGAAAATTGTGCTGGTATGTGAGCGATTGCACTCTAGAAAATTGTGCTGGTCTGTGAGCGACTGCAATCTTGTATGTCGTGCTGGTCTGTGAGAGGCTGCACGCTAGTAAATCATGCTGATCCGTGAGAGATTGCACATCGATAATTAGTATTGGTCTATGAGAGGCTGTACAATTATGATTTACGCCCCTCGAGGAGGGTTTTGGTTTGGAATTCCGGAATCATGCATTTTGCCATATATGCATTGTATTAGGGTGCTTGGCACGCGAGTCATGTTTGTTATACTATGATGATTGTATATACATATTCGGTTGTTATTGTGATTTGTCGTAATTGCTTTGAGGTGTGAAGTTGGGTTGATTAAGTTTTGGTGTATTTATGTGTTCATAATTGATTTAATGAATATTCGATGTGTGATTGAGGTGTGAATTTGTGGAGATTAATTTGGTGTTAATTATGTGTTCATAATTGATAATATTAATGTTTTGAAGTGTTGATTGATTCAGAGCCATTTTAGAATTGAAAATCTGCATTTTCTCAATTGTATTCGGCTACGACAATGCAAGTTGTCAAAACTTCATTTTTCAACATTGTTTATGCATTTTTGGACATATGAAAACCCTTTCGAGTAGTATGCTAAGACGAAAGGTTATTTTGAGCATTTGAAAATATAAGAATTTTGCTATGTGATATTTGTTAATTTTGTTGACTTTGTCGTTATGTTACGACTAAAATATTTATCCAAAAGTATTTCTTTGTTTTTTTTTTAAAAAAAATACACCCGCGCTGTTAAAAATCTGGGTGTTACATTGTGGTATCAGAGCCTTGATTTGGATTTCTTGGGGGATGTGGAGTTTTGGTTTTAGATGGTAGGTCAACCTGTAGGTTGAGAGTTGTTATCTGATCATGTGTAGGGTTAAGTTGTCTAAATGCCATGTCTAGTGTAGTTGTTACGTACTGATGTAGTTAGAAATTATTTTTGGAATTATTCCAAGGGGTGTTGAGATTTCTTCTTGATGTTTGCTTTGAGGAAACAATACCTCCAAGAAGGAACGACGCTGCAAGAGTGAACGTTAATAAGGATGATCAAATGGTTAAAGCTATGAATAACATGGAAGTTTCTGTTGTTGCACAAACAGCTGCATAGACTCTGCGAGATCTAAAGAAGAGGGAAATAGAGATATGTGCTGCTGCGTCAAGGAGATTAGAAGATTTTCGTCGTTACCATCCTCCAAAGTTCAGGGGTGATGAGAACTCATAAAAAGCTGATTAATGGATTCACGAAGTGGAAAATATCTTCGAGATGACGGATTGTCAGGCACAGTTGAAGCGAATCACGACGACATGAAAATTATGAAGTGGTTCCAAGGACACGTAAGCTATGTGTTGGTGTTAACTCGAAGATGATGAGTATGGATGGATTAACATTAGACTAATAAGAGATTTCAAATAAAGATCTAAGTGGAGGACTTTTGTTAAGAAAAGTATTAGATGTTTTCCTAGTAGATTTCAGGACGAGACTAGATGAAGTTTGATAACTATCAGAGAGACGTGAACATCATGAAATGGTTGAGAAAACGAGGCTTCGTTTTGGAATAGATTTGGTGCTTAGGTGTCCAAGAAGAGGCTTGTATTAAAGTCAAGGGGCACCGCACATTAGGGGTGAATACTACCTTGGGTAGGAAAATGGTGCTTTGAGGAATAGTCAATACCTTGATGGGTAAGGTCGAGCATTCGAGTTAAACTAGATTCACAACTTAGATTGTTAAGTATGAATCTCATGACGATTATAAGAGAGAGAATATATATTTCTTTGACAAATGACAAATATCTGTGTGGTTTAGGAGATGGTAAGTATGGATAGCGATTTTAGATGAAACTATAAATGCGTAAGTGTGAATTTTGGGTGATGTCTGGATAAACATAATGGGTTAAGCCTTGATGTGTTGAACCATATGTCACTATTAAGTGGAATTGGAAGTATAGAGTACGAGGATACTTAGAGGTTGTAGCAAAGTAAGCTTATTAAAGGATGGTAATCATTTGGAGAATGTGATATTTTGATAGGATAGAGTGATTGATCAAGATTTGATTTGGGACCCTAAGATGATTGATCTTTAAATCGATGGTTTAAAATCCACATGGTTATGAATGAGAGTGTTTGAAGATTTACTAAAAATGTTGTGTTATGAATAGAAGAGTTTTAATTAGTGAGAGTACTAAGACGGTTAGAGTCAATGATGAAAAAGACCTGGTATTGTATCTTAAGATAAAATGGGTGAAATTAGACGGTGTGATGAGTATTTGGAGATTTCGAGGATCAAATTTTATAATCTTATTTAATGGTAGAAAGTGAAAAAGAAGAAATGTAACAAATGATTTATGGTTTAATTGTTGGTCTTGAGCAGTCAAGCGTTAAGATTTAAAATGAGTGTTTCAGTGACTAGATGGTCGATGAAAAATATGTAGATCTTTGAGATATTTTACTGCAAAGTTATGAGGACGAGGTTTATAGCTAATTAATTCTTAGTAAGTGCTTATTGAGAACAGTTGAGAAATCGTTCTTTACGATGTTTGATTGTTAGGATTCTTTCAATTTGTACCTCGGTGAAGGATGGGAACGAATAAGAAATCCAGCGAGTAAACCAAATTTTTGAAAAAAACTACCATAAAGACTTGTTGGAGCAGCACATGGATATGTAGCTTATGTAAATTAAGGATTCATGAAAGGAATTATCTCACTTGTAACTCATCATTGTTATTAGAAGGGTATGCCAATGATACCAAGGCACTACTCGAGTGCATGTCATGGGATTGTTATTGGATTCGTCAATCAAAATAGTTAAATGTTTGTTTGATAGGAAAGAATTGAGCATGCAATGGAAATGTTTGGTGGGTACTAGTAAGGCTTGATTTATTGAAATCAAAATAATGAAGATGTATCAAGGCTTGGTTTATCTTATCCTTGCGGGGATTGTTGCGTCGTGCTGATATGTGAGAGATTGCACTCTAGAATATGCTGATCTGTGAGCGATTGCACTCTAGAAAATTGTGCTGGTCTGTGAGCGATTGCACTCTAGAAAATTGTGCTGGTCTGTGAGCGACTGCACTCTTGTATGTCGTGTTGGTCTGTGAGAGGCTGCACGCTAGTAAATCATGCTGATCCGTGAGAGATTGCACATCGGTAATTAGTATTGGTCTATGAGAGGCTGTACAATTATGATTTACGCCCCTCGAGGAGGGTTTTGGTTTGGAATTCCGGAATCATGCATTTTGCCATATACGCATTGTATTAGGGTGCTTGGCACGCGAGTCATGTTTGTTATACTATGATGATTGTATATACATATTCGGTTGTTATTGTGATTTGTCGTAATTGCTTTGAGGTGTGAAGTTGGGTTGATTAAGTTTTGGTGTATTTATGTGTTCATAATTGATTTAATGAATATTTGATGTGTGATTGAGGTGTGAATTTGTGGAGATTAATTTGGTGTTAATTATGTGTTCATAATTGATAATATTAATGTTTTGAAGTGTTGATTGATTCAGAGCCATTTTAGAATTGAAAATCTGCATTTTCTCAATTGTATTCGGCTACGACAATGCAAGTTGTCAAAACTTCATTTTTCAACATTGTTTATGCATTTTTGGACATATGAAAACCCTTTCGAGTAGTATGCTAAGACGAAAGGTTCTTTTGAGCATTTGAAAATATAAGAATTTTGCTATGTGATATTTATTAATTTCGGTTGGTGACATTTACAATTATTGTGGAAATATGGGCTTTGCCCTCAGATGAGAACCAGGATCATCATACCGGTTAGTACTTTGCAGACGGGCATGTAGTTAGACATACCTGACCGAAGCTGTGTCAGGAGGATCTTGCGGGGCGCGTGGAGATCACCCGGGTTGTATAGTGTTTGTAGTATGATCAGATTAGGTGGTTGTATAAGGACTAGATGACTTTATTTTGTGATGGTATTTATTTCATTTTGGAAGATTGTATCTATGCTTAAACTAATTGATGACTTTTATTTTGATGGGTCCATGTACCACTTTTTGATGTGACGTGTGGAGGGAGTTAAAATTCTTGGGGCAGTGCTTTTGTACAGGTCTGTCGAGAATACCCTAGGGGTATGAGCTATGTCTGATAAGCCTCATAGCCTCGGTGTATTTTGATGTTAGAACACTTTGGATTTTTATTTCAAAAATTATTCCGCTGCTTGTAAATATTTGTTGACTTTGTCGTTATTTTACGACTAAAATATTTATCCAAAAGTATTTCTTTGTTTTTTTTTTTAAAAAAATACACCCGCGCTGTCAAAAATCGGGGTGTTATATTCGTCATCTTCAACACCTACATCATCTTCAACACCTTCATCACTTCAATCATCTTCAATCAAGTAAGCACATCCTTATCAACAGTGTTGAATATTTATCAATGGTGTTCGTGTTTTCTGTTTTTGAATGTTTATCAATGGTGTTGTTGTTTTTGAATGTTAACCAATGGTATTTTTTGGATGTTTATGCTTAGATATTGGTGTTCGTGTTTTCTGGGTTTGATGACATTGAGTTCACATAGGGATTAGTTTTGGAGTTCACGTCTGTGTACTTAGATCATGTAGGATTAGGTAGTTGACGTTCGTGATCTCAAATCACGTAGGGTTAGGGGAGTTCACGTTCGTGAACTCAAATCACGTAGGGTTAGGGAGTTCACTTACGTGAACTCAGATCACGTAGACTTAGGTAGTTGACGTCTGTGATCTTAAATCACGTAGGTTTAGGGAGTTCATGCATGTGAACTCAGATCACGTAGGGATTAGTTTCGGGAGTCCACGTAGGCTTTATAGAGTTCACGTAGGTTAGATTTTTGGACTTGCATAAATGGTTATATTGTTATGTTATTTTGATAATGATTATGATTTGGTTATGCATAAATAGTGCGCACAATGTTTACTGATAGAGAGGGTCGTGTTATACTCGACGGGGGGACTTTGAATGATGATGGTCTTCGTGTTAGACCAACCGCTTTTGCACAGGCTCACCGTGCTCAGCGTGAACAACGAAGATTACGGAAACAACAAGCAGAAGAGGCGCAACCAGAAGAGGCCTAGCCAGAAGAGGTCCAAGCGGAAGAGGCCCAACAGGAGGAAGCAGATGAAGGATATCCTGGTGGACACAACAGGTTCACACGATCATACTCTGTCGCAATGTGATCTATTGCATTTTTGGATACAACACCACGCAAATTGGCGTGTAATCTGTTACTATATCGATGCACCTTTTGAATGATTTTATTATCTCATTGTGTTGTAATACAATCATTCTATTTATGGTTTCCCAAACACTGCATATATCACCAATACTATCTAGTAATATCCTTTTCAAATTCCAATGCGCCGACTCAATCCTTTGTGTTGTGGTGTTACTAAAGTGCATAACTCTATTTTTCCACGCCTCAACAAACCTTTCCTTGTGAGGAATTAACCACTGCTCGTGTACATAATCCTAAAAAATAGAACATCTACTACAAATTCCTTCAAAGATAACCAACTTCATGTTGTATTGAGCCTCATCATAAATGTAAATAAGAGCCTCTCATGCCTCCATTATTTGCACCTGCTTCTTTTTTGGTAACACAATCATCTTGCACTTGGCTTTGACATTCTTGCATATATGAAATTAGGGCTGGACAAACGGGCGGGTACGGGCGGTTTCGGGTCCAAATTCTAGATCCGGCCCAAACCGCGGGTGATGCTCTAAGGCCCATTTCCGTCCATTTAAATTTAGGGTTTATGCAGGTCTCGGGTCTCGGGTTATGCGGATTTTCGGGTGGGTAAATTCGGGTTGGACTATTGGATCATTTTAAATTTCTCAAATTCTAATGTGTTTTTTTTTTGTAAAATTAAGTGCAGTTTTTTTTGGGTCTTTAAACATAATGGTCTATACAACATTAATAAACATTTTTATGTTTTAAATTGTTTTTAGCCAAATAAATTGTAAATTAATTACTTCTATTTTAGACTATTTAAATTGTTTTTAGCCAAATAAATTGTAAATTAATTACTTCTAGTTTAGACTATTTTGATCCATTTTTCCTTTGAGCTTTGAATTTGTAAGCTATTCAAAATAGTATCATTTTAACTTAGTCTAATTTAATCTCACTTTAAAAATGATTATTTATCTTTCAGATTTATTTTGTCCCATTTTAACCTTACTAATGAGCTTTGTAAAATTAAACATGACCATGACACCATACATCAACAACAAAGAACAACATATCAATTTAAATTTACAAATAAAATATTAAATTCTTCAAAATAATGTGATTCACTTCATGCATCAATCTGAAGCACCATCAACCTACACATAAAACAAATTTAAAATTAGAATTCAGATTTACTAAGAAATAAAACATTAAAAAAGTGAAGGCCATATTATCTCTTTATCCAGGAAACAAATAAATCTCACAACAAAATAAAAATTCTATACCTACGGAAAATTAGCCACGGATCATAATCCGTGGATAAATTAATTGTTACCCACGGAAAAACCGTGTGTATTGTTGTATAAAATAAATTTTTTTTTTACCCTAAATCTTAACATAAAACACATAAAAACAGTAAAACTTAAACCAAAATTCATATGTGACTGTAACTCTAAAAATAACCTAAAACACATAAAAACAGTAATAAGACGCTTAACCCTAAAAATAACCATCAATAAACGTAAAAGACTTAACAATACCGTGTTGATATGTGACTGTAACTCTTCCTTCACTCCATCAAGTTTTGTCCGATTACAAATCGCTAATTTTGAAGAGAGAAAAAAGATTAAAAAAAATCACTAAAATAACAAAGAGTAAGTTTAAAGATGTGAAAACGAGAAACTGAGATAAGAGGGAAAAAAAAAAGAGACACATAGAGAAGAGTAGAAGAACATACCTGAAAGCTTTGTTCTCTTGTGAGAGTGAAAATGATGGCACTCCTGAGGGAATGAGTGGTAGTAGGCGGCGGGATGAGAGAAAATGAGAACTAGGGTTAGTGGCGGCAGAATGAGAGAAAGGAGAATTAGATTTAGGTTTGTTACTATCATATTTATATAATGGGTTGTGCTCCTGGGCCTCATATTTCCAGTGGCCCAAACTCCATTTAGATATATATATATATATATATATACACGGTCGGGTTCGGTTTTTACCGGTCCAAATTTCAGAATCCGAACCCGCCCGCACAAAACCAATTCAATCCGTTTTCCAAACCCGTCAATCCGGTTCACCCGACTTAACCCGCCCGAATGAGTGTTTTGGGCCTCGGACCGGTTGGTTTCGGGCGGGCCTGGCGTTCTTGTCCACCCCTATATGAAATAAGTATAATAAATTCATTGCTTTTGGAAAAACATAATCAATTGCGTTCATCAAAGCAAGGTCTCTATCAGTAACAATGACTTCAACTTCACCACTTGTAATCTGTTCTTTCACCATTTGTAGTGCTCACGTGAAGTTTCCAGCACATTCAGACTGTAGATACGCAAATCCCACACAAAATGTCATTTCAGTATATGTAACACCAATAATCTCAAGTAATTGCATTCGATACCTACAGGTCTTGTATGTGCTATCCATAATCAATACTATGTGAAAATTATTTACAAGAGTGATAACGTCTGGATGGGCCCAAAATATGTCTCTTAACTCATCTGAACCCTCTACCTTCCTACATCAATAGACATATTTGTCGCATTCCATCAATGTCAAAAGATGTTGCATTTATGTTCTATTATCTCTAAGTGATGAACGATACGCTTGACGTGCATTGTAAACTTGTTTTATTGTCGTCAAACTTTCAATGTTATGATCCCTCAGTGTCATTAAAATGTTTGTTGGTTTTACCAAGTTCTTCGTCATCTCACAAAGTACATTTTTCTCGTCTTGAGACAATCGGCCTAAGAAAGAATGACCAATCAGTTTTTTTGGCCAATTCGTGGTTATGGATACCACATATTACATGCAGATACCATCCCTCACCAACACTTGATCGTGTTCCTCTCAATCTAAATGGACATTCAAATTTTCTAGTCCATGTACTCCTCATAAGATTAGGATTCTTCCAAGGTCTATATTTACCACTTCTTTCACAACCAAGAATTAATTTTGCCTTTGTTCTTGGTCGTGCTGTCGCAGTTTCAGATTTAAAAATGACAACGAAAATTTCATTTTCCCTTCCAACATTTCTAGCCAATTTCAATAATTCATCTCGTGTGTCAAACATCATGCAGGTGGTAAACACATCAGTCAAATCAATCATAACAGGTTCAACTTTGTCATTCATATCGTCAATAGGTTCCAAATCATCATTCATTTCTTCAAAATCAAGATCCAAATCATCATACATGTCCTCAAAATCAGGTTCTAAACCTTCACACATTTCTTCATTGTTGTCTCTCCCTTGATCCATTTAACTGCATCCAAAAAATAACATAAATATGTTACGAAGACCTAAACCCACAAAAAATATCACAATTATAACATACGTGAACTAAGTTAACGTATGTGTACGTAAATTCAGTTAACGTATCAAATATGTGAATTGAATTCAAGTACACGTACGTAAATTCAGTTCACGTAACACTCATATGTTTCAATAATATGGCATGTACGTGAACTCAGTTCACGTAGGTTTACTTGAATTCAATTCACATATGTGATACATTAGCTGAGTTCACGTACACATACGTTAACTCAGTTTACGTATCTTATGTGAATTCTTAAACTCCATTAATGTGCGCAATATTAACTCACGTACGTCTACGTAAACCTAAATCACATAGCATTTGGGTTTTCTTAACTTTATCAGGTACGTGAATTCATTTCACGTTACTATACGTGAACTCAGTTCACGTACAAAACCCAGATTTTAAAAAAAATTGAAACTAAAAAACACAATAACATACATACCTAGTTGACTCACTTTAACTACAATGTGAAGATGATTAAGATGATTCAAGATTATTGAAGATGGAATGTATCAAAATGATTGAAGAAGATTGAAGATGTTAGGTTAATGAAGATGAAGATGATAAAGATAGAAATGATGGGGTTAAGTGAATATAGAAGGAAGGGTATTGTTGGTATTTTGGATTTACAAAAAAAAAATAGAGGTGTAGAAAGCAAAAGTGAAAATAAATTTAAAGTTTCCTTACTTGTGTCATAGTTGTCACTTGTTCTTCGTTGGTTCCAAAATGTATCTATGATTGTAAAAATATGATTTAGGTCAAACAAAGTCTTATATAAAAGATAAGAGACACATCTAAAATTCTCAAAAAGGGAATTATTCCAATATATTCCTTAAAAAGATTTAAATTAAGAAATCTCACATGACACAAAAAGACAATATTTTAATTATCATCGACCTAAAAATAAGAACAATTATAATAAAATAACTATAATTTTTTTCACATTGTTTGTTTGGATTTTGTATGAATTTAAAATAAAAAATTTTATTTGTAGAGACTAAAATTAAATTTCTTACATTTTGCAAGGACTTATTTCATGTATAAGTCTTAAATTTATCATTTGTTAAAAAAATATAAATTTATTTTTAGGGACTAAAATAAATTCTTAGATTCTGCACAATGACTATAGTGAAAGTTTTATTTGCATAAACTAAAATCAAATTTTTTTTCTTTGTATTTCACAAGAATTATGTTCAAAAAAATTGATAAAATAAATTTTCATTTCTATAAAAGATTCTTAACTTTTATAGGAACCTTGTTTATATATATATATATATATATATATATATATATATATTGTAACAGTTATGTATTTAACAACAAAATGATTAGAGCTTCTTCTTCAAGCTATATGATATTCTGATCAACATAACTAGCTATATATGAATGTGTTTCACGATAACAAGGTTGGTTAGTTTTATTCACTTAATTTCTGGATTTTTTTTATTATTATTATTTAATTTCTGGATATGTTATTATTTTCTCTTGTCCCAGGATTTGTTAGGGAAATATTGTTAGCTACCACTAAAGATATTTAAATAAAACTATTATGTAATATTTTTCTCTTTCTAAAAGTGAATCTCATTTATATTTATATATATATAAAATTTTGTTTCCTGAAATACTAAATCTATATTACTATTTTAAGGGACTGAGTGAAGATTATTATTATTATTATTATTATTATTATTATTATTATTATTATTATTATTATTATTATTATTATTATTATTATTATTATTATTTTCAAATTTAAGTTTTTTTCTTCTAAAAATGAACCACAAAATAAGTTGTTGCAATGAATAATTCATACACAAAAAAGTGATTGTTTTTCATCAATTAGTTAAATTTAATGGTTTTTATGTCATCTAAATAAATATGAAAATAATTTTAATATATTAATTACCAAAGCATTATAAAAACGAAGTATAGACAAATATTTAGCAGTAAAAAAATAGTTAAAGTTATAACTTTTTAATTATAATCGACTTAAAATAAGAACAATTATAATAAAATAACTATAACTTTTTTTATATTATTTGTTTGGATTTTGCATGAACTTAAAAAAAAAATTAATTTGTAGAGACTAAAATATCTCTATAAAGTTAAAATGAAAATAAAAGTGAATTTTTTTTAAAAAAAATTAAACTTAAAAAATAATAATTTGTTTGAGATGAAAAATATATTTAACAAAAAAAGCATTCGATCTAATTTAATTCTAAAAATAAAATTGACATGTGTGATGTGGCTTAGCTCAGAGTAAGTTGTTGCATATAAATACGGATGAAAAACATAAGGTGAAGAACTGAAGTGTTTCCAAAACTTTTATAGGAACCTTGTTTATATATATATTGTAACAGTTATGTATTTAACAACAAAATGATTAGAGCTTCTTCTTCAAGCTATATGATATTCTGATCAACATAACTACATATGAATGTGTTTCACGATAACAAGGTTTGTTAGTTTTATTCACTTAATTTCCATATTTTTTTTATTATTATTTAATTTCTGGATATGTTATTATTTTCTCTTGTCCCAGGATTTGTAAGGATTGTAAGCTATCATTAAAGATATTTAAATAAAACTATTATGTAATATTTTTCTCTTTCTAAAAGTGAATCTCATTTATATTTATATATATATAAAATTTTGTTTCCTGAAATACTAAATCTATATTACTATTTTAAGGGACTGAGTGAAGATTATTATTATTATTATTATTATTATTATTATTATTATTATTATTATTATTATTATTATTATTATTATTATTATTATTATTATTTTCAAATTTAAG
>NC_021161.2:33877580-33891286 GCF_000331145.2 Cicer arietinum
GCACGTTAAAGCTAACGTTAAGGTAAGAGCTCCTTCCAAACTTTTAGTTTGCATTTAGGGACTTATCTGTGATTGTGTGGAAAGGATCTTGTTAGGGTTTGAGTATTGATTTGGGGGAAAATGGATCTAAGATTTTATGGGTAAAATCTTAGAGTTAGGCTTTGGTTATATTTGATGTGTTTGAGTGTTATGTTGTGTTGATTTTTGTTCGTCGTATTTGACGTGTTCTTAGTTAATACCGATGAAATTTGATGTGTTTTGGGGTGGATTGTGAATTAAATGTGATAAAATGTTTTGAGTTGGTTTTGTTGTGAAATTTGAAAACCATTAGAGTTAAACGAGTATTAAAAATGGGGAATCTTTTAATATCTCGGTTTACTTAATGTTGTTTTGGAAAATCGTTTAAGTTAAATGAGTATTAAGAATGGGGAATCTCTTAATATCTTGTTTACTTAATATTCGTTTTGGAAATCGTTTAAGTTAAAAGAGTATTAAGAATGGGGAATCTCTTAATATCTTGTTTACTTAATATTCGTTTTGGAAATCGTTTAAGTTAAAAGAGTATTAAGAATGGGGAATCTCTTAATATCTTGTTTACTTAATATTCGTTTTGGAAATCGTTTAAGTTAAAAGAGTATTAAGAATGGGGAATCTCTTAATATCTTGTTTACTTAATATTCGTTTTGGAAATCGTTTAAGTTAAAAGAGTATTAAGAATGGGGAATCTCTTAATATCTTGTTTACTTAATATTCGTTTTGGAAATCGTTTAAGTTAAAAGAGTATTAAGAATGGGGAATCTCTTAATATCTTGTTTACTTAATATTCGTTTTGGAAATCGTTTAAGTTAAAAGAGTATTAAGAATGGGGAATCTCTTAATATCTTGTTTACTTAATATTCGTTTTGGAAATCGTTTAAGTTAAAAGAGTATTAAGAATGGGGAATCTCTTAATATTTCTGTTTGCTTAATATTTGTTGTGAAAATCATTTAAGTTAAATGAGTATTAAAAATGGGGAATCTTTTAATATCTGCATTTGCTTAACGATTGTTGTGGATGAAGTCAGTATATGCTCATGCATTTTCATGCTTTTTGTAAATCGTGCAGACCCGTGATAGGTGGCACCTCGGTAATTGGTACTTGGCCTGCGATAGGCGGTACAATTATGATTTACGGCCCTTCGAGGAGGGTTTTCGTTTGGTTTTCGTCTGCTAAGTGTTAAGTTTTGGAGTTATGTGTGAGTGTGATTGAATTAGTTTAAGTATTTTTGGAAGAATAAGCAGGGAAATCGATTTCCCAATCGATTGGATGAGTTGCAGGAAGTTCACTATTTTAACCTAATCGATTTGCCAATCGATTGTATAAATATGTCTTTCAAAATCTTTTAAGAAATCGATTTGGAAATCGATTGGCAGAGAGGCAGGAACTCAGCAAAACTGCCAAAATCGATTTGGAAATCGATTTGGCAACACAGGGACTCAGAAAAACTGACAAAAACGACTTAGAATCTAGGAACGTTCTTGACATCCAAGATCATTCTTCGAATTGGTTGGAGATGAGCTGACTTATACTTGTGATCCTGTCAATTGTCTAAGATGATTACTTGCTTTTAAGTCATGTGTGCAGGTCTAGATTTAAAGTTCAATCAGCAGTGTACTTTACAGCTTGTAACTTTGTACTTGCAATTGCCTCACTTAAAGAATGATCTTGTTTTATACTTTTTATGAAGCATATCTTTAATCCTTCGAATTCTGGAATAATTATGACTTAGATTGATCCTTGCTTTTTCTTGATGAAGATATGAAATGAATAAAGCTTCCATGATCCAATCTCTCACAAAGAAACTGATTATTCTTGTTTATGACAAAAACGAAGATCGTTCTTCGTTTCCTAGAACTATGTCAAGATCGATCTTCGTTTTACTGTTTTTGCTTTCTTGATTTTAATGAGATCTGCTTTGTAATGGTTGATACCTATCTTGTTTTAACACACTCAAATACACATATTAAATACCAAAACATTTAGAATCATAATTAGAATTCTTAATTAACTTTTTGTTTGTTTTCATCGAAACATTAAATTAATATGTTGTCTCAACAATTGGACCCTCTCAATTGGTTCATAAGGTCATCTATCCTAGGTAGTAGATACTTATTCTTGATTGTCACTTTATTAAGTTGGCGGTAATCTACACACAACCTCATAGAACCATCCTTCTTCTTAACCAACAACACAGGTGCACCTCATGGTGACACACTAGGTCTTATAAATTGTTTATCTAAAAGCTCCTCCAATTGCTTTTTAAGCTCAAACAATTCTAAGGAAGACATCCTATACGGTGCCATGGATATGGTCCAGTACCTGGTACGAAGTCAATGCTAAACTCAATCTCACACTCTGGTGGTAAACTATTGACATCTGCAGGGAATACTTTAGGGAATTCACACACAATAGGAACATCTCGTATTACCACTTTTTCTTCAAATTCCAATGAGGCTAGGATCATGTATAACTGGGCATCTTCTTTCAAGAGTTCCTTCACTTGGTTGGCGGATATATTGCTAAGCTTATCCTTCACTTCTAGCTCCATGAATTCAATGGTTTTTCTAAAAAAATCTATGCGGACACGGTTGGCAGATAGCCAATCCATAACGAGAATCACATCGACTAGATGCAAAGGTAAACACACTATGTCAACTCGGAAGTCCTTTCCACACACATGGATAGAAATGTCGAGACAAACACTAGACGTGTCAATAGAATTACTAGTAGGGGTATTCATAATCAAATCATATTGCAAACGAGACATAGGTAATCCTAAACCTCTAACACAATCAAGGGACACAAAGGAATGAGTGGCACCACAATCAAATAGCACAAATAAAGGAGAATCACTTATGAGACACGTACCTTGAATCAAGTTGTCTTTCTCATACACTCTTGCACAATTGAGGGCAAATACTCTTCCATTGGATTTAGGTCGGCTGGCTTGGGAACTCTGGTTTCCAAGTTGTGGAGTCTTCCTTGGGTAGGGGCATGTGGTGTTGATGTGGCCCTGTTGTTGACAACTAAAACAAGTAATTCCAGCATCTCTACATTCATATGCCATGTGACCCTGCTTACCACACCTATGACATCAGATATGAGTAATCGGATCACCATTATTACCATTGTTGTTGCTCGAGACTTGACTCCTATTGTTACTAACTCCTCGTCCATCAGGGTTTCCTCTACCACCCCCATACTATAATTGTTTTCATTTCCTTTCCCATTACCATTACTATTTCCTTGTCCAGCTGAAAAATTGTATTGTTGATAGTTCAAACGACTTCCAGATTTACTAGGAGGAAAAAAGTAAGGTTTCCCTCTATTATGATTCATAGGCCTCATGTCTTTCATGCTTCCAATGTTTCGGTAATGTGCCTTTTCAGCACGACTATCCTCATCATAAATCCTACTCTTATTCACTAGGGTAGGAAAGTCACGGATCTCTTGCATTCCAACCTGTTTCTTGATCTCTGGCCTAAGTCTCATTTCAAACTTGATGCACTTAGAATTTTCTCCTGCCTCTCCAACATAGAGTGGATAATACCTGGATAACTCCTCAAACTTAGTTGCATACTCCGCTACTGACATATTCCCTTGTTCCAATTTGACAAATTTCATTTCCTTCCTATTGTGAATGTCTTCAGGGTAATACTTGACTAGGAACAGGTTCTTGAATACATCACAAGTAATTGCAGTCCCTGCATTGTCTAAACGCTAGCGCGCATTATCCCACGAATGTTCAGCTTCTTCTGTCATCATAAAGGTTCCTAAATGCACTTTCTGACATTCGGGGCATGTCATTCCTCTGAAAATTTTCTCAACCTCTTGCAACCACTTTTGAGCTCCATCAGGATTATACTGACCTTCAAACGATGGAGGGTTAGCCTTGTGGAATCGATCCATCACCATGAACTCATTTATTTGCACATTTCCTTGGCCACCACTATTGGTAGTAGCTTGAGCAACAGCTTGATCAACAACATGTGCAACTTGAGCAGCAACATGAGCAACTTGAGCAGCAACATGTGCAGTTTGCGCAAAGGCTTGTGCAGTAGCTTGAGATTCAGCCAAAGCTTGGAGAGCCTGCATTGTAACTCCTGCCATGGACTCTAAAGCCTCAACAATTGCAGCGTCATTCCTTCCACTAGCAATCGCAGCGTCATTCCTTCCACCAGCCATCACTACCCACATCAATCAGATAAGCCAATCGAATATAGTGAGACACTTAGGAAAGTGAGAAACTAACTTAGTTCTACACCACTAACACAATAATGACCATAACAATAACACACATAACACATAACACATTTACGGTCTGATTGGACAGACCAGCTCTGATACCACTAATGTGATACCCTAAACCCCAAATAAAAAAATAATAATTTTCTTATTTTTAAAACATTGAAATTCTTTGAATACATAAATATATAAACTCTCAAACATTTTTTTAATTAAGGCAAAGAGTATCACATAAATCCAAAATTTTCATCAAACTTAACAACTCGGAATCATAATATAAGACAACAAAATCCTTTTTAAAGTACACATACATAAGTTTAATATTAAGTGCAAATATAGTCTCAATTCGATGTCACTATCAGAGTCGAAATTCTCAAAATAAAATACGATTAAAATAACGTGAACACGATGCATATAATAAGAGTCTTCAAGACAGGATGGCTCCCACCTATCTGATGGTACTAGTCATCACATGCAGCTTACAACTCATTTGCGTCCATCACAAACGCCAAACACAAACAACGAAGGGTGAGTTTCAAAATTATATGACAGTATAAGATAAACGAGGAGAACACACAATTAGTCAAATCAGTACAAGTAGGAGAAACACTCAAGACCATAATATCAAGGGTTAATCTAAATCAATCACAATAGGGCAGTCGCAAGGATGAAATGTTATGCATGTCATATACTGTATACTTCTTCATCATTCGGTACCATTCTACTCTGAAGTACTTGGTTAGGAGGCCTGATACTATGTCACTACAAGAGTGGACGAACAATTCATGAATGGCCAAATCCTCATAGATCCCATCAACTCAACCCGAGACACATACACGCGACGGTCGGGGTACTCTTCTGTTGTACGGTAGCTCCTGGCCTTAGAGAATAACCCGTTAATCTACTTAGGAATTCCCCACTAGAGGTACCCCCAAGGTCTATCAATCTTACCTCACATTTCAACTATCGCCCTCCAGGATCAGACTCATTCAGTTGTACTTCCCCGAATCACTAGGTTTGTCATACCCTCCCTATATGATGACAAAATAATCATAACTCCGAAATCTACAACTCATATCTCAGACTTACTCGATCATCACAACTCAATAAGTTTTCAGTTTGACTTCACAATATTCATTATTATATATGTATATCAGTCAATCACAATAAAATCCCAATATTTGGTTTACACTACTCACAATACACAATTCATTTTCATCAATCACACAATAAGGAATCAAATAGGTGGCACATTCAAGTAATATCACAATTTCAATCAAGTAACAAGAACACTCAAGTACATATCATTCATACAATAACAATCAGCATAAGATTTCATAAAATCATACAGCATGCAATCTTGATATAAATAGATTCACGACAATTCTATAGGTTGCTAAATCATATTTTAGTCCTCACTATTACCATTCATATATTATTAATTAATTATTATTACTCAATAGGGCTCAACAGTACGTAGTAAGCCTGGATGAATATCTGGGAATTTTGGTATAACCATTCATCCTACGTTATTTTATACTCATAAAATCGAACCTCATCTCGCCCCTTACCTCAATTGAAGATTTCTCCAAATGAATCTGATATGCTAATTTGTCGCATCTTCGTCAGCCATCATCTCTAATAATTCGTCAAGGTTATAGAACCATACAACCAAATGAAGTTAAAATAAATTATTTACTAAAATAAATAGGTGAAAATATTTATACTACTTGTAATATACTCAAAAATACTTTAATATTGTGGATATATGTAATTATATTAACATAAATTGTGTATCTTAGTTGAATTTTGTTTTTTAAAACAATTAGAATGTTCAATAACTATAATATATATATATATATATATATATATATATATATATATATTAACTGATACAGATCAGTAATGTGTTTCTTTTATAATCTTTAAAATATATATATAATTGTTTATATAGAGGAGAATTTAAAAGCATGCCAATCAAGAATTGTATTGAGAAATTATCTTACAGGATATTTTAATATCCATTGATTTAGATACCCAATTGAATTAATTCATGTTAATTTCAGTCTAATGTAGCAAGTCTGCTACTTTTGAAAATGCAGAGGACAACTTTTGCTGCAAAACATACTTATAAATATAATAAAATAATATGTAATTTGAATTAAAATAAAGCAAAATCGCATAGCATATATGTAATGAAAATTGATAGTATTTATTTAAATTGATGCGTACGATAAATCACTTTTAATTATAGCTAAAATAAAATGAACTCTTTAGATGCAGATGAATTTCAGAATATATGTCCAGTAATATAATTCAATCATATTCAGGTATATTATTTCTAAAAATTGGAATAAAGAACGCATGTCTAGTGCTACGATGACCTCATCATACGCATAAGTATTACTAAAAATTGAAATAAATGAATACATACACAATATTACTGTGAGGCTGATGATTGCAAGCAAACCTTGTTGACGTGAAAGGAGGAATTAGGGATGAAATATAGAAGAAGAAAAAAATGAATTCAACGTTGTTTCTTTGTTTTTCTTTGATTGTATAAATTTTTTATGGATAAAATATTTTTACAAATTTAAAGTTATTAGATCTAATTAGACTTCATACCTGAAGAAATTTCTATATTAATATGAAGATCGCAAAACAATAAGTTTCTATAAAAATTTATGATATTAATTTGACGTTATATTTATAGATATATATATATATATATTTAATAATTAATTTTAATATAGTATATTTGTTATATAACAACAAAATAAATTAGTATTATTATAATATTTAATAAAATTTCTATAATTATTAATATTATTATTTTTATGTGAACCAAGTATTAAATTTATACTATTTTAAAATATTAGACTTTACTTGCTCACATCAATTTAGAGATTTCGTAATAAAAAATCACCATATAAATGTTTTTTTAAATAAATCATTATATTATTATTATTATGACTATTTATTTGAATTAAAATTGAAAAATAAAAATGAAAGGAATTTGAATGAATATGACGGTGACATATTTTTAAAAGTGAAAGCTTCGAAAACATTTTACAAATACACTAAATTGTATTTCAAAAATTTTAAATTAATTCAAACTTTTGAAAATAAACTTACTTTGCATTTAGAAATTTTATAATCAACTAAAATTTCAAAAATTTAAATTTTTTTAATAACTTTTGCGAAAATTTTGAATAAATAAAATTTAAAATAAAAATCCAACTTTTAAAAATAATAAAAAGATAAAATAACCTCTTTAAGTATATTGGGAGTGGGATATAGATGAAAAAATAGAAAACTCAAATAAGAATATTGTATCATTATCATAATAATTGGTAAGTGTAGAAAGTGAAGTGGGCCAAAATTGGATTTATTTTACTAAACAAAAGATTATGGTCAACGACAAGGCAAAACACACCTTGCAGCTCAAAAAGAGGAATTGCAGTTCTTTCCCAACTAAAAAGTAAAAATAGGAATTGTTCTTTATGTTAAAACACTTTTTCTTTGAATAAACGCTCAATTTAGTTTTTCATTAATTGCATCCGTATTTTTAAATAGTTCTTAAAAATTATCATAAAAAACAATACTTTAATGTCCTTGAATTTATAATTGTGAAATATAACGTAAAGATAAAAATGAGAATAATTATAATAATAATAATAATATTTTTTTACACCAATTTTTTTATGTTTTTTTTCTTTCGAAAAGCGAGTCACAAAATAAGCTCTTGAAATAAATATTAATTCATGTTTATCAATTACTTAAATTTAATATTTTTTATGTCATCTAAATAAAAATGAGAATAATTTTGATATACTAATTAAAATGTCTTATAAAAACAAAGCACTTTGTTGATAAAGAATTAGTTAAAATTAACGTCTTTTTAATTATCATCGACGTAAAAATAAGAACAATTATAATAAATTTAACTATAATTTTTTCACATTGTTTGGAAAGAAGTCACTAAAGAAGTTGGTGGAACATATACACATAATAAATGTTTGTTTGTCATTAATTGATTTTAATATACACTAATCATAATTTATTTTAAAAACTGTAGGTTAGAGTAAAAACAAAATTTTATTATATAGGGAGTAAAACAAATTTATCGCATTTTGCAACGATTAAAACAATTCTTTTTTTAATTTGAAGCTACTAAAGCCAAATTCCAAAGATTTTACGGGGACTTATTTTAAAGTCATTAATTACTCAACCGTTGAAAAACTAATCCTAAACATTAGGTTTTAAAACAAAAACATTTGCATTAATTTAAACTAAAAATTTTAATTTACATAGACTCAAATAAATTTTTTTTTTTTTGTATTTTACAATGACTTAATTCATCTGTAAGTCTTAAATTTATCATTTGTTACAAAAAGTATAAATTCATTAAGTAGCACTACCCCAAAAATGACATTTAACAGCGCCCATTTTACAGCGCTTGCTAAACACAAGCGCTGTTGTAATTATATTTTAAAAATAACAGAACCTTTTACAACACTTTTGATGCAAAGCGCTGTAAAACAAGCGCTATAGTAGGTCATATAACGTTTGCGCATCACGTTATAAGGCTTTTACAGCTCTTGTCAAAAAAGCGCTGTAATAGGAAGCGCTTTCGCGTATCAGTTACACCGCTTTTTTCACAAGCGCTGTAAAACACATGCGCTTTCATTGACTTTAACTACCTATTACAGCGCTTTTTTCACAAGCGCTGTAAAAGACATGCGCTTTCATTGAATTTAACTACCTATTACAGCGCTTTTTTCACAAGCGCTGTAAAACACATGCGCTTTCATTGAATTTAACTACCTATTACAGCGCGTTTTTCACAAGCGCTGTAAAACACATGCGCTTTCATTGAATTTAACTACCTATTACAGCGCGTTTTTCACAAGCGCTGTAAAATACATCTTTAAAATAATTATATACGTTGGAAACCCTCATATCCTCTACATCTTTCAAATAATTATATACGTTGGAAACCCTCATATCCTCTACATCTTTCAAATAATTATATACGTTGGAAACCCTCATATCCTCTACATCTTTCAAATAATTATATACGTTGCGAACCCTAATATCCTCTACGTACTGTGCGGCCATCTACGTTGTCTAAGGTATTTTTTACACATGATCTGTTATGTTTTGAAATTGTCAAAAATTGTCAAAAACTCATACCACATGATCTGTTCTGTTTTGAAATTGTTAGTTGATATTGGTTTCTTTTTGAAACTTGTTGATATGTTTTGAAAGCTTATTATTTTTGTTACTGCATTTATATAGGTGGTATAATATGGATAGGAAATGGATTTCAGCCAATCGATTGTCAAAAGAGTATGAAATTGGAGTGAAGGAGTTTGTTGAGTTTGCAGTGAAGAATGCAAAAGATCCAAATAGAGTAGTTTGTCCTTGTTTAAAATGTTGTTTTGGAAAACGTGTTAGAGAAGATGAATTAGAAGGACATCTAGTATGTAATGGAATTGATCAAAGCTACACATGTTGGATAAGACATGGTGAGAAAAAAAAAGGAAACATTAATTTTGAGAATAGTTCGACATATGCTTCAACTGACTTCGATACAGATACATATGAGCCGGACCGAGTTGATGAGATTGCAAAAGCAGTTGAAGAAGATCTTCGAGATTGTCCTAAAATGTTTGAAAGTTTGTTGAGTGATGCAGAGAAAGAATTATATAATGGTTGTACTAAATTCACAAGACTGTCAGCGATATTAAAGTTGTACAACTTAAAAGCGAGTAATGGATGGTCTGATAAAAGCTTTACGGAATTATTAACACTCATAAAAGATATGTTGCCAGATGATAATGAACTTCCCAGTCGAACCTACGAGGCTAAACGGATTTTGTGTTCTATTGGAATGAGTTACGAAAGGATTCATGCGTGTCCTAACGATTGCATTTTATTTCGAAACGAATATGAACTACTTAAGGCGTGTCCGAAATGCAATGTCTCTCGATATAAGAAGAAAGAATCTACTCCAGCAAAAGTCGTGTGGTATTTTCCTATAATACCAAGATTTAGGCGCATGTATCGCAGTGAAGAAGATTCAAAACACTTGACATGGCATGCAGATGAAAGAATTAGAGATGGAATGTTTCGACACCCTGCAGATTCCCCACAATGGGCAAAAATTGATCACGAGTATCCTGAATTCGGGATAGAGTCAAGAAATCTAAGACTTGCACTTTCTACTGATGGAATGAATCCACATGGTCTTCAAAGCATCTCACATAGCACGTGGCCTGTGATTTTGGTAATATATAACCTACCTCCATGGTTATGTATGAAGCGTAAGTTTATGATGTTGTCTCTGTTAATTTCTGGACCCAAACAACCGGGGAATGATATCGACGTATACTTGACTCCTCTAATCGAAAATTTAAAAAGTATGTGGGAGACAGGTGTGGAAGTTTATGATGGGTATAAGAAAGAATGTTTCAATTTAAGGGTTATGTTGTTCGGCATAATTAATGATTTTCCAGCATATGGTAATTTATCAGGATATAGCATTAAAGGTCAGTGTGCATGTCCTATATGTGAAGAGAGTACAAATTGGATGCGGTTGAAACATTGTAAGAAGAATGTGTTTCTTGGACATCGTAGATTTTTACCTTATAGTCATCAGTATCGTGGGTGGAGAAATGCATTCAATGGAAAATCAGAGGAAGGTAAAGCTCCTTTAGCACCGACTGGATATCAAATACTTGAAAAAGTACAAGGTTTGACCAATAAATTTGGCAAACCTTTTGCGGGAGAGCTGGTGAAAACTGGGTGGAAGAAAAAGTCAATTTTCTTTGAATTGCCATATTGGAAGTCATTGTATGTAAGACATTTCCTCGATGTGATGCATATTGAAAAAAATGTATTTGAAAGTGTTATTGGTACGTTACTCAATGTTCCAGGAAAGTCTAAAGATGGCGTCAATGCAAGATTGGACTTGGTCGATATGGGAATAAGAAATGAACTGGCTCCAGTAAAGAAAGGAAATCGCACATATCTACCTCCAGCCGCTCATACTCTATCTAGAAAGGAAAAAATTGTTTTATGTAAATTTCTACACGAAGTTAAAGTTCCAGAAGGATACTCTTCGAACATTAAAAATTTGGTTTGTATGAAAGACCTCAAGTTAAAAGGTTTGAAGACCCATGATTGTCATATTATAATGGAGCATTTGCTACCAATAGGTATACGTTCCATTTTACCTGAAAAAGTTCGACTAGCCTTAACTAGATTATGTTTCTTCTTCAGGGAAATTTGTAGTAAAGTGATCGACCCTCAGAAATTACCGACATTGCAGAGGGAAATTGTTGTTACTTTGTGTGAGCTTGAAATGTATTTCCCACCATCGTTTTTTGATATAATGGTTCACCTTACTGTTCATCTGGTTAAGGAGACACAACTTTGTGGGCCAGCTTATATGAGATGGATGTATCCGATAGAACGATATATGAAAATATTAAAAGGGTACGTAAAAAGTAGAAGTCGACCAGAAGGTTGTATTGCTGAACGATACATTGTTGAAGAGGCTGCTGAATTTTGTACTGAATATCTGTCCAATGTTGAATCCATAGGGCTTCCCATGTCTCGTCATTCGGGAAGACTATCAGGAGAAGGGATAACTGGAAGGAGACTACTGACTATATCAAGGACAGAATGGGAGCAGGCACAATTGTATGTTCTGCACAATGATGATGAGGTTCAACCGTATGTTACAATACACATTGATCAGTTATCTCGTTTGAACATGAATAGGAATCAAAATTGGATAACTCGAGAGCACAATCGAAGTTTTGTAACATGGTTAAAAAATCACATAATGTCAAAATTTGATATAGACCCCGGATCAATTTCAAATAGATTGAGGTGGCTAGCAAATGGTCCGAGCTTACATGTCTTTTCTTACACTGGTTATGTTATTAACGGCTACACATTTTATACCAAAGAACAAGATGATCAGACCACTATGCAAAATAGTGGAGTCACTCTCGTAGCTGAAGCGATGCATGTCTCAAGTGCAAAAGACAAAAACCCAATATATGCAAATCTATCATATTTTGGGGTTATCGAGCGCATATGGGAGTTAGACTACACAATGTTTCGTGTTCCCATATTTGGTTGCAAGTGGGTCGATAATAATAATGGCGTTCGGATTGATGAGTCAGGATTCTTGCTTGTCGATTTTAATAGGGTGGGATACAAAGACGAGCCTTTTATTTTAGCGTCGCAAGCTCAACAAGTGTTTTATGTCACTGATCCTTCTAATGATAAATGGTCTGTTGTCCTATCGACCAATAAAATAAGTGATGATAACAATAATGATGAAGATGTTGGTAATGATCTTTTATTTGCAACATCACAACAACCACATGAAATTGATTCAACTGATGATGGTTTATATCTTAGAGATGATCATGATGAGGGAATTTGGATTAATCCATCGTTTCGTATTGTAAATGGACAAACAAATGTGAATGTCACCAGGAAAAGAAGAAGGGCATCTTAATGTATATATATGTTTAATTGTTTTATATAAGCTATGCATGTAATCTGAACTGTGTTATTGTAAATATGCATGTAATCTGAATTGAGTGTTTTATACTAAGTTCTGATTAATTTATTTTCTGATTAATTTATTTTCTGCTTATATTTAGCTTGATTTGAGTGTTTTATACCAAGTTCATGTAACAATGAGTGTTTTATATTTAGCTTGATTTACATGAACTGAACTGAATATAAATTAGTAATTTACATGAACTGAACTGAACTGAATAGAGAGATTCTCTTTTGCTCAGTGCATATATATATATAGATTCTTCAGAATACTCATTTCTAATAATTCATCATCTCCTAAAGTATTGTGATAAAGACAATGATAACAATATTTTTAATCCAATAAACAATGATAAAAATGTTTTTAATGTCATCCCAACCCAAATAAACCAAACACAAAAATAAAATAAAGAGACATTTTACAGCGCTTATCTTAAAAAGCGCTGTAAAAGATCCTTTTAAAAATAAAATAATGAGTGTTTTATACCTTTTACAGCGCTTTTCACACAAAGCGCTGTAAACGACTCTTTTGAAAGTGAGTAAAAAAGACATTTTACAGCGCTTATTTGACAAAGCGCTGTAAAAAAGCTTTAAAAATAATATTCATCAGACACCTAATTTCTTCAAACACCTTGTACGCATCATGGGAATCCAAAAAACATCAGACACAAACCCATTTCTTCAAACACCTTGTACGCATCATGGGAATCCAAAAAACATCAGACACCTTAAAAAGCGTTGTAAACGATCCTTTTAAAAATAAAATAATGTGTTTTATACCTTTTACAGCGCTTTTCACACAAAGCGTTGTAAACGACTCTTTTGAAAATAA
>NC_021161.2:33891786-33894433 GCF_000331145.2 Cicer arietinum
GTACTTTAAAATTATGGGTCTTACATTACTACCCCCCTAAAATTAGTTTCGTCCTCGAAACTTTGCGTCGCTAAACAACTCTGGGTGTTGTTCCTTCATCTCGCTCTCCAATTCCCAAGTCGCATCTCCAGTAATTGGGTTCCAAATCACCTTGACCAACGAAACATCCTTGGTCCTCAACCGCTTAATCTTCCTGTCCTCAATTCTTACGGGTGGTACTTCGAACGACAGGTTATCCTTTAGCTGGATTGTGTCTGGTTCGATCACATGAGATGGATCTGCGAGATATTTCCTCAACTGTGACACATGAAACACGTCTTCAATATTGGACAGTATCGGAGGCAATGCAATCTAGTAAGCAACAGGCCCAATTCGTGCGGAAATCTGATATGGTCCAATGAATTTCGGAGTCAACTTCCTCGATTTCAAGGCTCTACCTACTCTGGTGGTAGGCGTGACTCTCAGAAATACATGATCACCCTGTTCTAATTCCAAAAGTCTGTGACGCTTGTCCGCGTAACTCTTCTGACGATCTTGTGAGGTCTTCATTTTCTTCTTGATCTTCCTTACTTTAGCTGTGGTCTGTTGCACCATCTCTGGTCCGACAATCATATTTTCACCGTCTTTATACCAACACAGGGGCGTTTGACACTTGCGCCCATATAAGGCCTCATATGGAGTCATTCCAATACTTGCGTGGAAGCTATTGTTGTAGGTGAACTCAATCAACGGAAGCACATCATCCCAACTTCCTCTATCATCTAAAATACATGCCCTCAACAGATTTCCCAGGGACTGATTCGTCCTTTCAGTCTGTCCGTCCGTGTATGGATGGTAAGCTGAACTCAATCGTAGCTTCGTCCCCAATGCTTCGTGTAATGCTCCCCAAAAATGTGATGTGAACTTCGGATCACGGTCTGATACAATACTCGATGGTACTCCGTGTAATCTCTAAAGGTCGCAACACCCCAGCAGGTCGCTGATGTTCCACCTCGTACGAAACATCCATCTAGTACCAAACCTAAACACTAAGTATGACACCGACACATTGAGTACAATGTATCATTACCTAATGATAGGGCTTCCCATCCATACCCTGTAGAGGTAAACACTCAAATTAATCGAGAAGTCCCTATTCTGAATGGTTATTTGACAAGTAAACATGCATAATTTACTGTCAAAGTCTTAGCAGTAAAGTAGACACGGACAACTTCAAACGATATACATAATCCATAGCAATGAAGGAATGGGTTGCCCCTGAATCAGAAAGTGTAGTTAGGGGGTTACCTGTAATCGCACAGTCATATTGAATCAGATCGCTAGATAAATTTCCAACTTCAGCGCCGGCGCAATACACCTGTCCTCTAGCAGTAGGAAGAGTAATCCTAGCTACATTCACCATTGGTTCCACCTTCGGAGCCTTGCAATTCCTTGCAAAGTGCCCTGGTTTATGGCAATTGTAGCAAGTAGTACTGTTAAAGGTACAAGCATGAGCATAATGTCCCTTTTCTCCACATCGGAAACATCGTATACCTTGTCCCACTTGCCTCCCAAAGTCTTGGTTCCCTGGGTTATCCTGTCCCCCGTTGTTATCATGTGGTCGATTATAAGATTTAGCAACCTGTTTTCCCTTGTTCTGATACTTCGCCCGACTAGGTCCTCCTGAGTTAAAATTCCCTCCTCGGCTAGCTCTCTTATTCTTCATATCCTCAACTTCTCTACATTTTTCCACAAGAACCTGGAAACGTTGAATTCCCAAGGGTAAGACAAAATCTTGAATCTCATACTTTAGTCCGTCTTGGAAACGATGACACAAGAATGGCTCGTCAACCTCTTCACGGAAAAATCTGAAATGCCTTGATAGTGATTCAAACTTAGCAGCATATTCGCCCACGGTCATGTTCCCCTGATGTAGTTTCAGGAAATCATCACCCAGTCTAGTCCTGGTACTCATCGGGAAGTATTTGTCGAAAAACTTCCCTTTGAAAGATTCCCAGTTCACCTCCTCGTGAGCTGATCTCATCAACAACCTTGTACTCCTCCACCAGTACTCAGCATCTCCTAGTAGCATATAAGTGGCATAGTTGACCCTCACTCCCGCCTGACAGTTAATCATTTCGAAGATCTTCTCCACTTCTTGGATCCATTGATTTGCTTTCTCTGAATTCTCAGTCCCCTCAAACTTGGGAGGATTGTAACGACGAAAGTCTTTTAATCCTCTTGACTCTGCAGCACGGATCTCTCTTCCCCTCTTTTCGAGATCACGTTGAGTCTTGGCAGCAGTCTGTGCAGCAACCGAAGCAGCCATGTTATTCATAGCCTCCGCCATTCGATCATTCCTACTGGCATTGGTTCTCGGAACGTCATTCCTCCTTGGCAGCATGGTTTCCCTATAAAACCATCATCAAGTAGAGTCTTAACACTACTTCAATAATTCTAAGAATAACTTCCGACCACAACCGCACATAATAATTATTATGAACTTGACAACTCAAACCACCTAAACCGACACATGATCAGACAACAACTCGTAACCTACAATCTAGAACCAAGGTTCCACAGCCCCCAAAGAAAACCAAACCAAAGCTCTGATACCACAATGTAACACCCCGTTTTCCAAAGCGAGGGTGTATTTTTTTTCAAAAGG
>NC_021161.2:33897314-33897688 GCF_000331145.2 Cicer arietinum
ATAACTTAACAAATATCTCAAAATATCTAGATATTTGTTAAATTACCATTTCACCCGAAACGCATTAAATTCTCCGTAAAGGATTCACCGCAGTTAATTTCAATTTATTTAACGACGAGGAATTCTAATTGGCATCAAAATATCTTCTTGATCATATAAATTCCAAAATATTATTAACTTTGGCTAAAAAGCCTCCGAGCCAAAATCCAAAATACATAAAAATGCATAAAGTGTACTTTAAAATTATGGGTCTTACAGATACAAAGATAAAAGACAGCGCTTTTTAAAAAAAATGCCATAAAAAGCTAAAAAGCGCTTTTCATTTCAAATAATTAATTTACAGCGTTTAAAAAAAAAAACACACATTTTACAGC
>NC_021161.2:33897720-33906040 GCF_000331145.2 Cicer arietinum
GCTTTTTAACACAAGCGCTGTAAAATGCACACCCATAATTTCATATATGGGTGTGCATTTTACAGCGCTTTCTCAAAAAAGCGCTGTAAAATGCCCAACCATAATTTCATATATGGGTGGGCATTTTACAGCGCTTTCTCAAAAAAGCGCTGTAATATGCCCACCCATATATGAAATTATGGTTGGGCATATTACAACGCTTTTTTGAGAAAGCGCTGTAAAATGCACACCCATATATGAAATTATGGGTGTGCATTTTACAGCGCTTGTGTTAAAAAGCTCTTTAAAAGCAGACCCATAACTCTTATAATGGGGTGCATATTACAGCGCTTTTTTGTGAAGAAGCGCTGTAAAATGTACAAGAAAAGCGTTGTAAAATGCACACCCATAATTTCATATATGGGTGGGCATATTACAGCGCTTTTTTGTGAAGAAGCGCTGTAAAATGCCCACCCATAATTTCATATATGGGTGGGCATATTACAGCGCTTTTTTGTGAAGAAGCGCTGTAAAATGCCCACCCATAATTTCATATATGGGTGGGCATATTACAGCGCTTTTTTGTGAAGAAGCGCTGTAAAATGCCCACCCATAATTTCATATATGGGTGGGCATATTACAGCGCTTTTTTGTGAAGAAGCGCTGTAAAATGTGCATAACAAGTGCGCGTTGTATTTACATGTTTTTATAGCGCTTTTTTAAAAGCGCTGTTGTATCATTTACAGCGCTCGATTCCACAGCGCTTATTTTTTTGAAAAAGCGCTGTAAATGGCTTAAAAAAAGCGCTGTAATATGCGTTTTTTCGCGTAGTGTAGGGACAAATATAAATTTTTTGTTATCATTTATCATTTACAATTACAAAAGTTTATCATTTTTTTGTGTTATTATTTTTATTTATAAGATATAAAAAATATTAATTTATATTAATGACAAATATTTATATGTTATTCCAAAAATAATTGAATAACAAAAATTTTGAAATCTTTTAATTATAAAAATAATATACAATACAAAATTTTGTCACAGAAGAATTAGTTAAAATTAGTATTTATTAACTTCGTCAACATAAAAATGAGAACAACTATAATACAATAACGATATATTTTTTACACTCCAATAAGTTGTTGCAACGTATAACTCATATAAAAAAAAATTATCTTTCATCAGTAAGTTAAATTTAGTTTCTTTTATGTCATCTAAAAAAGAAATGAGAATAATTTTAATATACTAATTACAAATGCATTATAAAAATAAAGCACATACAAATGTTTGTCTATAAAAAAAAATTAAAATTAGTGTTTTTTAATTATCTTTGACGTAAAAATAAGAATGATTAAATATTATTTACCAAAAATGTTTTTAAAATAATTTTTTTTATTTTTTACTATTCATAATAGTAAATATTGAATATATAATAATAAAATGTAAAAAATTCATATAATATTTATAAAATAAAATGATATTTCTTGTTATAAAATAGTCTTCCTTTAAGAATAAAAGTCAACAAATAGTTCTTTGATTAATAAAAGTCAACAAATAGTTCTTTGATTAATAAAAGTCATCATTACTTTATTAGTTTATAGAACATATTCATCAAAGCCCTTTAATTTGTAAATGTATTGTACAAGATCCCAATAAGATATGTGATCCAAACTAAAACGAGCTATATATCAATACTTTTGAACTTACAACCACGTGGTGTGTAATAACCATCACCCCGGTTGTAGAAGTTAAATTGTGTATATTTTATCAAGGCCAACCCAGGAGATGGTCCTATTTAATACAAATTTATATACGTGACCTTCAAGAATTTATAATAATATTTTAGTAAAATTACTAAATTTTAGTATGAAAAACTATTTGTTAGACACCTTAGAGTAAAACAATATTTATTAAATTAATCTAATAAATTTATTTATTTTTTAATTGATAATTAAATCAATTAATTCAATAAATTAACCTGCCGCTGAAAAACTACGGAGGTTTAAGTAAGTTATAGAAGAAAGTTAATAAAAAAAAAAAAAAGTTTAATAGTTAAGGGTAGATTTAAAAGAAAATGTATGACCCACTCAAAAGTACGAGTATCCTTAAAGTTAAACATATCAAAATAAATGAAAGTACTGCTTCAACGGATAAATCAAAAGATCAGAAAATAAGATTGAATTTTTCAATTAGTTTTTTCTTTTACATCAATTAACAAAAAAGTAAATAGATCTGTTTTATCATAGTTTTTTAAAAATGATTTTAATAGTATTTTATATTTTGTTATAACTTTTTTTAAAAAGAATTTTAAAAATAAAAATTTGGTTTAAATAGTTTATCATAAAATATTATTTGAAGTATTTTATCTATTTATTTCAATTTTTTTATAAAGAAATTTCAAAAGATAATTAAAATAATTTTGAGAAGATCATCATAAAAAATCACTATAAATAAATTAATAGTGCAACAAAAAATAAATGGAAATATATGTTTTGCATCACACATTTGAAAAAAATACATGTTACATTGACTAGACAAAATAAATTGAGAAATGTTAACAACACTCTTTAACACACTTTTTAATACATTTTTTTTATTGGTTCAAATTCAAATAGAATTCACTAAATTATGTGGGTCTCATATAAAGTTGACGATATTAAATAAATTTTAACCAAATCATGTGGGTCCCTATAAATTTGATGAAACCCAAGTAAATTTTAAACAATCAACAAAGTGACTTGAAAAATTTGTATTAAAGAGTGTGTTGTTAGTATTATTCAAATAAATTTCATTATAAACCAAAAGTGGAACAAAAAAAGTTGTTCTGTTACAAAATATAAATAATCTGAAATAAGTTTGTAGTTTCTATAAATTTTCATTATTTTGATTTTAGTTATTCTAAAAAAAATTTGTCAAATTTTAGTCATCTATTTTTTTTCTTTTATTTTTTATCTTTGATTTTAAATTAACTCATGTCTATCTTTCGAATTTTTGAATGATTCTTTGTTGTAAAGGCTTATAAAATTATAAGAAATTTCTTAACAAAAATTTAGAAGTTTTTAACTAGTGATAAATTAAATATAGATTTTTAATTGCTAAAAGCATAAAAATTCATATTTAATTTTGGCTAAAATGTGCAATTAATCTCAGGAAAATGTAAAAAAAAAATGATTTTAGTCATTTAAAAAAAATATTTCAGTTTAAGATCTTGCAAATTGCAAACATTTTCGTTTTAGTCTATAATGTTTAACACTGTTTAGTTTTTTAACTTAAAACATCCAAGAAATTTGAATTTAGTCTATGCAAAATAAAAAATTCCATTTTAATCTTTGTAAAATGCAAGAAATTTGATATTAGTCCTTACATAATAAAAAACAATAGTCCCACATACCGATTTTATAACAAATTATAATTATTGTATTAAAATTATTATCATTTTTATTTATAAGATATAAAAAAATATTAGTTTTAATTAATTGATTAATAATAAATATTTATCTCATGTATGATTATATATGTTTCTCAAGCTTATTCAATGATTCATTTCCAAAACAAATGACTAATAAAAATGAAAACAAAAATTTTGATTTTTTTTAATTATAAAAATAAAATACAATACAAAATTTTGTCACGGAATTATTAGTTAAAATTAGTATTTATTAATATCGTCGACTTAAAAAAGAGAACAAATATAATACAATAATAATATTTTTTCACCCTCCAATTTTTTAATTTTTTTTCTTCTAAAAATGAACCACAAAATAAGTTGTTGCAATGAATAATTCATACACAAAAAAGTGATTGTTTTTCATCAATTAGTTAAATTTAATGGTTTTTATGTCATCTAAATAAATATGAAAATAATTTTAATATATTAATTACCAAAGCATTATAAAAACGAAGTATAGACAAATATTTAGCAGTAAAAAAATAGTTAAAGTTATAACTTTTTAATTATAATCGACTTAAAATAAGAACAATTATAATAAAATAACTATAACTTTTTTTATATTATTTGTTTGGATTTTGCATGAACTTAAAAAAAAAATTAATTTGTAGAGACTAAAATATCTCTATAAAGTTAAAATGAAAATAAAAGTGAATTTTTTTTAAAAAAAATTAAACTTAAAAAATAATAATTTGTTTGAGATGAAAAATATATTTAACAAAAAAAGCATTCGATCTAATTTAATTCTAAAAATAAAATTGACATGTGTGATGTGGCTTAGCTCAGAGTAAGTTGTTGCATATAAATACGGATGAAAAACATAAGGTGAAGAACTGAAGTGTTTCCAAAACTTTTATAGGAACCTTGTTTATATATATATTGTAACAGTTATGTATTTAACAACAAAATGATTAGAGCTTCTTCTTCAAGCTATATGATATTCTGATCAACATAACTAGCTATATATGAATGTGTTTCACGATAACAAGGTTGGTTAGTTTTATTCACTTAATTTCTGGATTTTTTTTATTATTATTATTTAATTTCTGGATATGTTATTATTTTCTCTTGTCCCAGGATTTGTTAGGGAAATATTGTTAGCTACAAATAAAGATATTTAAATAAAACTATTATGTAATATTTTTCTCTTTCTAAAAGTGAATCTCATTTATATTTATATATATATAAAATTTTGTTTCCTGAAATACTAAATCTATATTACTATTTTAAGGGACTGAGTGAAGATTATTATTATTATTATTATTATTATTATTATTATTATTATTATTATTATTATTATTATTATTATTATTATTTTCAAATTTAAGTTTTATTGTGGTTTCTCCTCCTCTTCATCAATCTCATATCATATCTTAACAGAACAAAAAAAACTTAGATGACCCTGATGCAAACGATTCATTATGGACGGAAATACTTATTTTGAAAAAGGAACGAAGAAAATGTATACTTCAAGTCTCAGTGCAGCAAATAGTATAACAATGAATGCATGGATTCTCTTTAAATAGCTGCTTTTCAATAATCAGAGCACGTGTTATGATAATCAATTAATTCTAGTTTTATTATGTTGATACCTTATCTGATAAAGGTTGTTTTAACAGCCTATATTAGGTAGTTAGGTTGTTAAATTAATTATCTTATATTTCGGTTTTTTCTTTATTGAGTGATGTTGTTCTATGTGGCAATTAATTTAACTAATACTTCACCCTCCTCAATAAAATACTTCATCGATTAATAATGAAATTTTTAAACATTGAATTGCAAGTAAACATTGTATGATAGCTTTTAGAATAGAAATATGATTGTGACATAGGGGAAGCAAGAAAAACAACTCATACCACTCAGATTTAGCTACTTTATGTTGTCTAGACAATCCGTATATAGGCTTCTTTGTTTTGCCACCAATTCCTATGCAAACATATTCAAAGGCTTATTTGGATCTTTTAACGTGGTAAAAAGAATTGTGAGAGGAAGATTAGTTGGGTGAATTGAAATAAATACTATTTGTATAAAAATAAGAAAGAATGTGGTTGGACTTTGGAAACTTTTATAAATTTTAAAGGTCAAATAAGATTTTAGTACTTATAGAATTTTAATAATTTAATTTTTTTTAATTTTTATGAAATAAAAATATAATTTTTTAGTTTCTACGAAATTATCGTGTATGTGATTTTAGTCCGTTTAGTTAGTATATATTTTTGAATGAATTTTTATCAAACATATTTTAAACAATATAAAAATTTCCTCTGCAACAAATGAGTTTAAAATTTAATTTCTAAATTCCTATTTTTGTTATTTTTATATTTAGTTTTCTACATTTCAAAAACTCACATTTAATTAATCTCATGTTAAAAAATTCTAAATTTTCGTGGATAAACATTTTATAATGTTCTAAACATGTTTGTAAAACTACATTAAAAAAATTAATAAATTTGAAGGAACTAAAATTTTTTGTACGACTAAAAGTTTTATTTTTAGTTTTTATGTACTAAAATGAAAATGTTAAAATTTTATTGATACTAAAAACATATTTAACTCAAATTCTAATAATCACATCATTTTAACCAAACATAGGATGAAGTCATTAATGAGGTTTTTTTTGTCTATAGCCGAAATCATAAATTACCACAACTAACTCACATATAATTGCGAGATCCATGACTTCAACTTAAAAATATTGATAATTACCAATTAAATGATGACTTAAGGACTTATTGATGTCATTTTAACAAGACCATTATGTAAACTATTATATTATATGCTTACAAAATAGCATTCATAATAATAAAATTTGATTGTATAAATTTTTTATGCATAAAATATTTTCACAAATTTAAAGTTATTAGATCTAATTAGAATTCATAACTGAAGAAATTTCTATTTTTAATTTAAAGATTGCAAAACAAAAAGTTTATATAGAAATTTGTGATATTAATTTGATGTTATATATATATATATATATATATATATATATATATATATATATATATATATATATTAATTTTAATATAGTATATTTGTTATATAACAACAAAATATTATTATAATATATAATAAAATTTCTGTAATTATTAATATTATTATTTTTATGTGAACCAAGTATTAAATTTATACTATATAAAAATATTAGACTTTACTTGATCACATCAATTTAGAGATTTCGTAATAAAAAGTTACCATATAAATGTTTTTTAAAATAAATCAGTATATTATTATTATTATTATGACTATTTATTTGAATTAAAATTGAAAAATAAAAATGAAAGGAATTTGAATGAATATGACGGTGACACATTTTTAAAAGTGAAAATTTCAAAAATATTTTGCAAATACAATAAATTGTATTTCAAAAATTTTAAATTAATTCAAACTTTTGAAAACAAACTCACTTTGCATTTTGAAAATTCTATAATCAACTAAAATTTCAAAAATTTAAAAATTTTCTAATAATTTTTGCTAAAGTTTTAAATATGTAAGTAAAATAAAAATAAATAAAAATCCAATTTTTAAATATAATAAAAAATAAATAACCTCTTTAAGTATATTGGAAGTGGGATATAAGTGAAAAAATAGAAAACTCAAATAAGAATTGTATCATTATCATAATAATTGGTAAGTGTAGAAAGTGGGCCAAAATTGGATTTATTTTACTAAACAAAAGATTATGGTCAACGACATGGCAAAACATTGCAGCTCAAAAAGAGGAATTGAAATTCTTTCCCAACTAAAAAGTAAAAATAGGATTTGTTCTTTATGTTAAAACACTTTTTCTTTGAATAAACGCTCAGTTTAGTTTTTCATCAATTGCATCCGTATTTTAAAATAGTTCTTAAAAATTATCGTAAAAAACAATAGTGTAATCTCCTTAAATTTATAATTGTTAATTATAATATAATAATAATATTTTTTCACATTTCAATTTTGTTATGTTTTTTCTTCTTTTAAAAACGAGTCACAAAATAAGCTCTTGGAAGAAATATTAATTCATCTTTTATCAATTATTTAAATTTAATCTTTTTTATGATATCTAAATAAATAAATAAAGAATAATTTTAATATATTAATTAAAAATGTATTATAAAAACAAAGCACGTAACAAATTTTTATTAATAAAAAATTAGTTAAAATTAAAGTCTTTTTAATTATCGTCGACATACAAATAAGACCAACAATAATAATTAACTATAATTTTTTCACGTTATTTGGAAATAAGTTACTAAATAAGTGTTGACACCTAATTTTGTCCGATTTTTACTTTTTATTAAAAAAGAAAGTAATAATAATAATAATAATAATAATAATAATAATAATAATAATAATAATAAAAAATATATAAATATATGTGAAGAAATATAAAAACAAAAATAAATAAATAGAGATATAAGCTTTTAACAATCACAAGTGTTTTCGGTTCTTGTTTGCCTCTAATTCTTGTTCAGACTATTTTCTAAAATATAAAAATAATAATAAGAAATTAAAATAAAGGAAATTGAAAAGAAATTAATTGACGGTCATAAAAATCGATGCAATGATGATCAAAATAAATGAAAGAAAAACCGAAAAGAAATTGATTGATGGTCATAAAAATCAGAATAATGGTGATCAATTGAATAGAAAAGAAAACCGAAGAAATGAATCAATAGCAATAAGAATCGGTATAATTGTGGCCAATTAAAAGAAAAGAAACCAACAAAAATAGATTAATGGTAATCAATTGACAATTATTCTTTTGTCTTTTGAAATCTATACCCAAAAGTCTATAAAGAGTCGGCCACAAGAAGACAAAGGGGGATTGGAAACACAGTTGAGAGCACACAAAAATTAAAAGAGAAGAGAGAATAATAGAGAGAAAAGAGAGAAGAAAGATTGGAA
>NC_021161.2:33906809-33907283 GCF_000331145.2 Cicer arietinum
CTGTTTGTAAAAAGTAAACTCATGTGTTAAGCTTTTATTTTTTTAAAGAATCGTTTAATCCTAAAATTATTTTCTTTGCAACACAAAAATAATAATAAAAAATATAACTAATTGATGTTTATAGGCCGAGAAAATAAATTGCACCATATTGTAATATAATATTCATAATACGTCTTTATATAACAACAAAAAAATCATAACAACAGATAAATATTTTCACCCTTATGATTAGAATTAATGGTCGCGGCCGCCGGATGTAATTCATCCTCGCTCGCCGCACCATATTACTCACTCTCAATCGTGGGCGGCCTTTGTGTCGCGACATATTCGACAACGTACGAGCAAATAATTTAACAGATTATTTCACCGTCGTGTCCATCTGTCTCGTTCACATACCGCCATATTACGTTATTGTTTTAAAAGAAGAATTAATTTTTTTTTCTTTACTTTAAAACAAATATAGAAGATATAATC
>NC_021161.2:33907698-33908335 GCF_000331145.2 Cicer arietinum
ATCATCATTATTACTATTATTACATTTTTATTTTTATTTTTTGATACATATATAAATAAAAATAATAATAAAATCGGTCAACACATAAATATTTTCTACCCAAGAACTACGTGAGTTTTGATTTCCCTATTGCACCTGGGGATACGTAGGAGATAGGTCTTTCCCTTGTCAAACCAAATATTTTTTTTTCTTTCATTAATGTAAATAATTTAATTTTTTTATTATTCTTTTTGGGGTAAAAATAAATAAATAAATAGTTTTTATATAATTAATTATAGGGTAACCGTTTTAACGGACGTTGCGATGATACTTTCCTACTCGTAATCGACTCCCGAATCCAAATTTTTTATTCAAAAATATTATTTTAGGTTTTATCCAATTTTTTCTTTAATAAAAATAAAATTGGTGGCGACTCTTTTTTTTTCGCGGACAAACCAGACGCGACTCTGTTGGGGACTTTTGAGAGTCAAGCCCAATTTAATTATATGTGTCTTGTTAATTCATATTACCCCTATTTTTATTTTTTTTTTATTTTCTTATATTGTGAATATAATTATATGTGTCTTGTTAATTTATTTGCATCGTAACGATTGTTTTATTTTATTTTATTTATTTTTCTATACATTATCCTAACACG
>NC_021161.2:33908516-33912234 GCF_000331145.2 Cicer arietinum
GAATTGAGTTGTGTGCTCTAGGAACCGATTTAGAACTATAGAGCCACCTATAGTAAAGGTTCACAATAAAAAACCATCAATTAAGAAAAGAACCATGTAGGGCACATGTATATATTGACAAAAACTTACTCTAGCTATATCTCATTTTTATCATAATGAATTGCATAATCATGCACGTTTCATCTTTTATTTTATATTACAACATGTTTTTCTTCTTCTCTTCATTTTTTTTAGAAAAAGTGATTGCATATTAGGAGATAGTAAAATATTTCAATTAAATGCATAATCATTGCATTCACTTTCTTACATTCTCATAACATTTTCCTTCAAGAAAAAAAAAATAAAAAAAAGGAAGAAAAAAAAAGAAAGAAAAAAGTATCATGACACCCTTACCGAACATGTTCTCGGGCTAAAATCATGGATGAATTGAAGCATACAAAGGCTATCTAGATCAACTGAAAGACCCTATATCTATATCATGGATGAACATCAATAAGTCTAACCAGATTATCTGAATCATGGATGAATACGTAGAACTCATGTTTACCCTTTGATTTCATAAGTCCAACAATTTTTACCTTTAGTCTATGTCTACATCAAGTAACTTGTCTACAAGATCTGAACATGATACTAATGAGATTCATCTTCATCCTCCACCCCCTACTTCTAAGTCATGGACATACTTTTTTGACTTTTCACCACAGGTGAACTTCTAGAAGTTGGGTTGTCTATGTTGAACTTTCATCATTATCGCTTACTAATTTAATGTCATGAAAAAAAAAAGAGTTCGTCAATCTAAAGAAAAATATCATATCTTGTATGAACCTTTAAGGACAATTGAAAAAAACCTCGACTAAACATTATGTTGAAGACATTGATTATATTGCATATATTTAATGAGTTTATCCAAGGGGCAAAGTCGACAATGAAGATATTATCAATTTCTCTTGTGAATTTTAATTCTACAGCACCAATAATATTGATAATTATAAAGTCTTGTGATGCTTTATTATATTGACACACTTTTGTTCCCTTAATATTATGAATATCACTAAATGCATTTTGTTGTCTCTTCCTTTCTACCACTCATATATTTAACCATTTATTACCCAACATTATATGTCTTTCTCTTATTCTAACCATGTATCATACATATTTGTAAGTAGTTCAGTTATAAATAAGTTTGCTAAGATTTCATTACATAATTTCAGTCATGCTATTAATTCCACTGAATGGGATGAGAACGATAAAAATAAAATCCCTTATTTGGATGGACCTCAATATGTTGCGACATGCAGCTAACGTCATGTTAATCCCCTAGAAAGGTTGTTTTATCTTTATCATTATGTAATTGTACTTTGAATATACCAATCACTTGGAGGAATTTGAAGTTTGTACCATGACTATTCTAGATGCCTACAAATCAAAAGTGAAATGTTGAAAGCATATTGGGATTTGACCTAATCATCAACCAGATGAATCAAAAATGTAAAATTTGGGATAAGAAGATGTTCATTTATATGTACATATTAGACAAATGTCTAAAAGTTGAAGTCATTTTCCATCATGTCCTTCCCTTCAACAATATAATCAACTAGCTGACGTTCTAGCTGTTTTATTTTCGATGTTAAAAGTAAGTCATGATGAAGAATAGTCACTCACAAGAATGAAAGTCACAACCATCCTGCTTACTATCAAATGTAGAAGAAAGCTAGATAGAAAATTCTCGTACCAAATATTATCTCGTAATAATGGGACACCCTCCCTGAGAATCAGACTATAATTGGGGCACCCTTTTATTCTTATTACATAGAATAAAGGCAGTGCGACTTGTTCAAACAAAAAATCCTTTTATCAAGAGTAATGATATGTGTTGACCAACAGAATTCAAGTCAAGAAAAATGTTGACTGCCTCATATCAAGGACAATTATTTCAAAATATCTTAAAAGAAGAACATATGAACATCAGAGCTTCAAAAGAAAGAATTAGCACTCAAGAAGATTTCACATATTTAAAAGGACTAGCACATAAGTGGACTCCCAACTATATGAGCCCCAATACCAATACATTCAAGTTTTGCTATGATCTACACCAATATGGATTAAGAAGACTTATCACTACTTTCACACATTGATGCTTCAAAAATTATTACATCTAAATGAAGACCCACTAGGTTGAAAATCCAAAAGGACGACCTAGGCAAAAATTAGGGTATAAAAAAATAATAATAAATACCCGCTAGGTTGAAAACCTGAAAGGGCAACCTAGGCAAAAATTAGGGTACACAAATAAGTAAATACCAACGAGGCAGAAAATCCAAAAGGACAACCTGGAAAAATTGAGGATATAAAGTCGAATAAAGACCTGCTAGGTCAAAAAAAAAAAAAAAGGGCAACCTAGGTGAAAATGAAGGAAGACCTTTTAGGTCAAAAACCCAAAAGGGCTACCTAGTTAAAAATTAAGGCAAAAAAATAAAAAAATAGAATGAAGAGGTTATAAAGGAAAATGTGCAAATAATATGGCTTACACGGATCGAAGTCGAGTCAATATATTCTGAAAGGTTGTGAAGATAAATTGAGGCAAATCATATCCTCCAAAGTGGGTCAATAGCGCTATTGAAATTATGGAATGATTTATTAGCACACTACTTTTATGAAAAACTACTAACAAATTGGGTCATTTACCCATATTAGATCACCTTAACTTCTTTTCTTTCTATGAATAATTTTTTTGTACCATATATCTTCTCATTAAATATCATTGTCTAAACCTTCATTCACTACTTTCTTGTGTTATAAATTTTTTTTGTCAAAATGCATTTTTATGATAATCATATGTTGGGGCACAAAATATGTGAATGTAAAGAGGTCAAAACTAGTATGATGTCTTTACATGTAAGGCAGTGGCAACTAAAGACCATGCCGATGATGTAAGAAAAAAATCTCTTCAAAGATCAAAAGGACAATCACCACCATTTATTTGAAGTGATGCACATTTTTCATCCATGAGTCTAGAGTCATGTTCGTGAAGAGGTGAAAGAAATAAAAAAAAAATTGAAAAAAAGTTGATTGCAAAAAAATAAAAAAATAAAAAAAAAAAGATGAAAATGAAGGAAAATGTTCATTCATTAAATGCATTCATGACATTTCATATTTAGTGGTTAAATTTAAATTTGAGACACTAACCCACAACCTATTATTTAGAGACGGGACATTGACCCGCATCCTTTGGTTTAAGAGCAGGGATGACTGGCCCTCATCCTCTGATTTAAGAGCTGGGATGATTGGCCTTCAGCCTCTAATTTAAGAACTAAGCCGCCCCCACAAAAATTTGATTAATATATTTGCTGATGAATTCTGAGTCCCATAGGAAGCTATTACTGAAAATACTAAATGAAGCCCACGTCACTCAAGGTATCACTTTTGACAAATTTGGAGGCATCGTAAATAAAATTACTACTAACAATCATCTAACAGTCATAGATGACGAACTGTCTGTCGAAGAGATACCATAACAAAGCGTTGCATGTATCAGTAATGTGCCTTGATCATATGATATAAGGAGTCCTTGTTAAAGCTTTCGATGGGAGTCGTAGAGAAATGATGGCATAAACTGAACTCCCAATGCAAATAGGTCCGGTCACTTTTGAAATCACGTTTCATTTGATGGATATCATACCTGCCTATAACTGCTTATTGAGGAGACCATGGATCCATT
>NC_021161.2:33912296-33912668 GCF_000331145.2 Cicer arietinum
ACTCGTTGGTGAGTAAGTTTTCCACCACACTGTACGTTGAGATAATAGAGTAAGCTCTGGAGACCTCCTTCCAAACACTAGAAATCGTGGGCACCGCTTACATCGAAACGACAAAATAGAACCACATTTATCAAACACAACTATTATGGTTGTTAGATTCATGTTAAGTAGAGGGCATCATCCATGATACAGTTTGGGGAAGAATGAAGAACTTATCAAAGGACTGATAAAACTTCATAAGAATAGAGATAAAAGGAGTTTAGATTACGAACCAACCAAAGTTGACAAGCAAAGATTGGCCAAAAAGAAAAGTTAGCTCGGATTTAAAATTGATACCCTAGATCCGAAATGATTCCCATCTGTGACATTCAA
>NC_021161.2:33912853-33923667 GCF_000331145.2 Cicer arietinum
CCCATAAGGAACCAATAAAAGTGATTAAAATAGAAAGGAAGTTAAAGTCGACACTATCTTAAAGAAATAAGTATATCATCAACTAATCCAACTTCTACAGGAATACAAAGATATTTTTATCTCGTCATATCAGAATATGTATGGTTTGGATACTAGCATAATGGAGCATAAATTTCCCTTAAAACCTATTTTTCTTCGGTTAAACAAGAATTAAGGCGAATAAAGAGGTAAAAAAAAAAAACAATTTGACGCAGGGTTCTTCGATGTGGCAAATTATCCCCAATGGATAGCCAATATTGTAGTGGTGTTGAAAAGGAAGGCAAAATTCGAATGTGTGTTGACTATAAGGACCTTAACAAAGCCAATCATAAAGATGATTTCTCGTTACCTCACATCGATATTTTGGATGACAATATGGCTCGCCGTTCACTTTTTCTCCTTTACTAATGGTTGCTAAGGATATAATCAAATCAAGATGGCTGCCTGTGATATGGAAAAAACAACTTTCTTCACTGCTTATGGAACATTGTGTTACAAGGTAATGTCTTTTGGTCTAAAGAATGCTGGGGCAACCTACCAAAGAGCTATGGTAACTCTATTCCATGATATGATACATAAGGAGATAGGAGTTTATGTAGATGACATGATTGCTAAGTCACAAACAAAAGAAAAATATGTGATTGATCTAAAGAAACTCTTTGAAAGATTTAGAAAGTTCAAGCTAAAATTTAACCCCTTCAAATGCATTTTAGGCGTACAGTCAGGGAAATTGTTAGAATTTTTGGTTAGTCATAAAAGAATAGAGGTTGACCCCGATAATCTTCGAGTCATTTTGGAAATACCTCCCCAAAGTACAGATAGAGAGGTTCGTGGTTTTCTTGGGAGACTAAATTATATTTCAAGATTTATATTAGAACTAACTGCCACTTGTGAATTGATCTTTAAACTTTTACGAAAAAAATCAAACAGTTGTGTGGAACGAATAATGTAATATAAAAACATTAAAAAGAAGTTATTTAGAAAATGGTTGTAACATACAAAGATTGGCATGGGATGTTGTCGTTGCCACTACACGGGTATCGCACCTCGATACGCACTTCAATTGGGGCAACCCCTTTTTTCCTAATATATGCGATTGAGGTTGTGATACCCATTGAAGTAGAAATCCCCTCGCTAAGAATATTAATGGAAGTCAAACTAGAGGATTCATAATGGGTATAAATATGCTTCGATCAATTGAATTTAATTGAAGAAAAAAGGTTGGCGGCCTTATGCCATGGGCAATTATATCAGAAAAGACTGGAAAAAAAAAAACGTACAATAAAAAAATACCTCCTCGAGAATTCCGAGAAGGAGACTTGGTGCTACAAAAATCTTACCCATTCAAAAGGATTTTCATGAGAAATGGACCCCATAACTATGAGGGCCCATACGTCATGAAGAAAGCTTTCTTAGAGATGGCTTTTATCCTCACAAATATGGATATAAAAGATTTAATCCTCCCTGTAAACTCAGACGTTGTAAAAAAATATCACACTTAAGTAATGAATACCCGCTAGGTTGAAAACCTGAAAAGGGCAACCTAGGCAAAAATTAGGGTACAAAAAAAATATAATGAATACCTGCTAGGTTGAAAACCTGAAAGGGCGACCTTGGCAAAAATTAGGGTACACAAAATATTTGTTGGGCTGAAAACCTGAAAGAGCGGCCTGAGAGAAGAAGAAAAATAACAAAAAAAAAAAAAAAAAAAAAAAAACAAAAAAAAAAATATATAGTCGTAAGGATAGGATCAACAATATGGATCAGACTATGACATGAGAAGTATTAGAAAGTAAAACATATACCATACATCGATATAATGAATTGCAATAAAATCAGATATAGTATAGGTTATTTACAGTACAAGGCAGACAACAACATGAGATCCAACTTAACATCACAATATTAATTTTTTTTCTTCAAAGGAAATAGAAAGAACGGAAGAAAAGGAAAAATAGAAGAGGACAAAAAAAAAATCAAAGATATCACGTTCAAAAAAAAAAGTATAAGTGTTTTTTCTCATTCATGATTTGAATGGTCGTGTCCAATAAAAACATTAATAAAAACTGACATATTCATTCATTCATTTGTGAAATTTTGTAACTTTAAAGCCGAGAAAACGACTCGCACCCGAAGCCGAGAAAACGACCTGCATGTTGAAGCAGAGAAAACGACTCGCACCCGAAGCCGAGAAAACGACCCGCATGTTGAAGCCGAGAAAACGACTCGTACCCAGAAGCCGAGAAAACGACCCGCATGTTGAAGCCGGGAAAAGGACTCGCACCCGTAGCCGAGAATATGACCCGCATTTTGAAGCCGGGAAAACAACTCGCATCCAGAAGCCGAGAAAATGACCCGCATGTTGAAGCCAGGAAAACGACTCGCACCCGAAGCCGAGAAAACGGCCCGCATGTTGAAGCCGGGAAAACGACTCGCACCCAGAAGCCGAGAAAATGACCCGCATGTTGAAGCCGGGAAAACGACTCGCCCCCATAAGCCGAGAAAATGACCCACATGTTGAAGCTGGGAAAACAAATCGCACCCGAAGCCGAGAAAACGACCCGCATGTTGAAGCCGGGAAAACGACTCGTACTCAGAAGCCGAGAAAACGACCCGCATGTTGAAGCCGGGAAAACGACTCGCACCCGAAGCCGAGAAAACGACCCGCATGTTGAAGCCGGGAAAACGACTCGCACCCAGAAGCCGAGAAAACGACCCGCATGTTGAAGCCGGGAAAACGACTCGCACCTGAAGCCGAGAAAACGACCCGCATGTTGAAGCCGGGAAAACGACTCGCACCTAGAAGCCGAGAAAACGACCCACATGTTGAAGCTGGGAAAACGACTCGCACCCGAAGCCGAGAAAATAACTCGCATCTTGTAGTCGGGAAAACGAAACGAATTCCTCTAAAAATTATTTTTCGGACAAAATTAGAATTTGTTATCTTTACTTATTTTTACTTCGATTCTCAAGTAAATTCTAAGTAAAGAGAGGCAGCTGTTGACACCTAATTGTGTCCGGTTTTTACTTTTTATTAAAAAAGGAAATAATAATAATAATAATAATAAATATATAAATATATGTGAAGAAATATAAAAATAAAAATAAATAATTAGGGATATAAGCTTTTAACAATCACAAGTGTTTTCGGTTCTTGTTTGCCTCTAATTCTTGTTCATACTATTTTCTAAAATATAAAAATAATAATAAGAAATTAAAATAAAGGAAATTGAAAAGAAATGAATTGACGGTCATAAAAATCGATGCAATAATGATCAAAATAAATGAAAGAAAAATCGAAAAGAAATTGATTGATGGTCATAAAAATCAGAATAATGGTGATCTGTTGAATAGAAAATAAAACCGAAGAAATGAATCAATAGCAATAAGAATCGGTATAATTGTGGCCAATTAAAAGAAAAGAAACCAAAAAAAAAAATATTAATGGTAATCAATTGACATTTATTCTTTTGTCTTTTGAAATCTATACCCAAAAGTCTATAAATAGTTGGCCACAAGAAGACAAAAGGGAACAAAATTCGAAACACAAATTGAGAGCACATAAAAAATAAAGAGATTAGTTGGCAAAAGAGAAGAAGAAAATCTGATCTTGAAACAATCGGTCTAGCAAAACAACAATTCAGCAGTAAGGTATCATTTTTCTTATTTTTTTTCCTCTAATTTTCTGATTATTAGTCTTTTGTTTTATCTTTGCATCTTTTTTTTAAATATATTTTATTTCGCTTTCTATTTTTTTCCTGTTTGTAAAAAGTAAACTCATGTGTTAAGCTTTTATTTTTTTAAAGAATCGTTTAATCCTAAAATTGTTTTCTTGCAACACAAAAAATAATAATAAAAAATATAACTACTTGATATTTATAGACCGAGAAAATAAATTGCACCATATTGTAATATAATATTCATAATACGTCTTTATAACCAAAAAAAAAAAATCATAACAACTTTTTTAAAGAATCGTTTAATCCTAAAATTGTTTTCTTTGCAACACAAAAATAATAATAAAAAATATAACTACTTGATATTTATAGACCGAGAAAATAAATTGCACCATATTGTAATATAATATTCATAATACGTCTTTATAACCAAAAAAAAAAAATCATAACAACAGATAAATGTTTTCACCCTTAGGATTAGAATTAATGAATAAATATTATTATTATTATTATTATTATTATTATTATTATTATTATTATTATTATTATTATTATTATCATTATTACTATTATTACATTTTTATTTTTATTTTTTGATACATATATAAATAAAAATAATAATAAAACCAGTCAACACATAAATATTTTCTACCTAAGAACTACGTGAGTTTTGATTTCCCTATTGCACTTGGGGATACGTAGGAGCAAGGTCTTTCCCTTGTCAAACCAAATTAATAAAACAAATATTTTTTTTTCTTTCATTAATGTAAATAATTTAATTTTTTTATTATTCTTTTTAGGGTAAAAATAAATAAATAGTTTGTATATAATTAATTATAGGATAACCGTTTTAACGGACGTTGTAGGGCGATAATACTTCCCTACTTGTAATTGACTCTCGAATCCAAATTTTTGATTCAAAAATATTATTTTAGGTTTTATCCAATTTTTCCTTTAATAAAAATAAAATTGGTGGCGACTCCTTTTTTTTCGCGGACAAACCGGACGCGACAATAAACTTGTGGAATATATAAACATTATAAATTTTTATTTGTTATTATCGATTATAATATACTGATTATAATTTATTTTAAAAACAGTACGGGAGAGTAAAACAAAAATTTATTATCTAGGGAGTAAAACAAATTTATGGCATTTTGCAAGGCTTAAAACATTTTTTTTTTTTTTAATTTGAGCTACTAAAGCCAAATTTCATAGAACAAGACTTAAGTTTCCAAACCACTAAGTAAGGTAAACTTTTCTAGCAACTTATATTACCCTTCAATTTTTATTATAATCAAAGGGTTAATATTTTGTTCATTGATCAACATAGTTAGCTATATGAATGTGTTTCACGATAACAAGATTTTTATCAATACAACAGCCTAAACCAGTACCATTGAAATCAAGGATGCACGAAAACCTAGAAACAGCTGGAAGAAAAAACCAGAACCAGAGGACTTTTCCACAATAGGGAAGTACACAAACACTATTCGTATAATGCATGTTGTAACAGCCCACTATCCATAAAACTTGTTTGTGCACTAGATCCAAACGGACTTTTACGTTCGTATGATTGTTTCGAAAATATTTCAAGATAAGTAAAGGGAATTTGGATTCTAGAAGAACCTCTTATGATCATTTCTTGTTGAGCAACAAAACCAATATGACAACTTATTTGTGCAATTCGATAAACGAAAATTAATTCATTAAGAGATTTTGAGTGGATGCACGTGTCACGGCTATTTCAAGGTTATAATTTATTGTAACTTCATGAATATTAATCATTCAACAACATCGATATCATATACCACATTATTTAAAGTACGTCGTATCACCATATTTTAGTTTAAAAATCTAAGCGAAAGACTAAAACTATTGAATTTTAAAATAGAGGGACCAATTTTATGAAATGGTAAAAATAGAAGGACTAAAATTATAATTAAACCTTAATATACGTGGATGATGGTAATTTTGATTATCTTGGCCTGTTTTGGGTTCGAGTTGACTTATAGCATCTTGACTACACGAGAAGTCAAAAGACACTTTTTTAAATGTTACACACAGTGTTTGTGGAAAAGGGTGGTCAAGTCGTGTTGGGGTTAAGTAAAGAAGGTAACCGAAAAGGCATCTATAGGCAGCCATGTCCAGATATAGAGAATCCAAGTTCCGATGAAGGATAACAATAAAGCCGAGAGGTGTGTAAGTTGGCTTGCCACTAGTGGGACCTGAATTAGAAAACAATCTGTGAAAGTATTTGTGTTTGGCATAAAGAAATTCCTTTGGAGCAATGAACATCCTCAAGCCCTAAGAAGAGTTTCAATTGATTAGGATTTTTAATGTGAAACGTGACATTCTAGGCATACTTCAAGTGATAAAAACCAACAAGTTATTTCTAGTATGATATTGTCCAAATATATAAGCAAGATAGTAAAAATAATAAGCTTAGACCTACAACATGTTAATAATCCATGTTAATTACATGATGAATGACCAAAGGCGGAAGCGTACCTGTGGGAATTGCCATTGATGAAATCTATGATGATAGAGCCAATGGGTTGGGTGATCTTCCTCAGCAAAACACCCTGAAGACATTGCTCTCTTGATGGGGATAGAGAGAACCAGAGAGTTTTCTCCTTTAGGGTTTTGAAACTGAATAGTCTTGTTGTGTTTGCCTTGGGGACCATTACCCCTATATATAACTATTATTAGTTATATCCCAAATTGCAGTATTTCCAATTCAGCCCCTCATTAAATTAGAAACTGCCTGGTATCTACACTATTAATTTTCATAACCATTATGCTCTTTAGCCATAAACTATTATATATTATTTGACCCCTAGTTTATTGGCTAATTATATAATGACCCTAACACACTTTATTAATTAATTACATATGTGACCCATAAATCTTACAATCTCCCACTGGTCACACATGTATCCTTAGGAGTGTGTTAGACTTTATGACGTCAAAAAATGTCATTATAATTACCTTGAGTATAATCCAAATTGTCCCGTCCATTAATCATATCAGCACATGGAACCAAAGAGGCTTTCGTCATAATAAGCATAACTAAACCCATCAATGATCACCCGTACTGACACAACTAAATGACATAGACCCATTATGAAAAGTGTAGCATGAAAATTACATGAAGTTGGTCAATGCATGTCAATTTTCAACTGGTCCTACTTTATCGAATGAGATCATACCATAACTTAAATGTACAAAGTAACCAAAAACTGAATACTTTAAACTTTATTTCTGATCAGAAAGTCCAAATACAATGTATTTGTACTTTACAATTAAACATAGAACATGAATTACATAATGGACGAAACTCCCACTAAAATCAAGATTCCTCAAACTGTAGCACACCCATGTGAGCAGTATGCTCATGAAAGACCTTGGGTGGTAGACCTTTAGTGAGTGGATCCGCAATCATGGAGTTTGTCCTTAAGTGTTCTATGGATATCTGTCCACTTTGTACCTTCTCTTTAACAACTAGGAACTTAATGTCAATGTGCTTTGACTTGGTTGAGCTCCTATTATTGTTAGAATACAGGACTGCTGATCTATTGTCACAATACAACTTGAGTGGTCTTTCAATCCCTTCAACTATTTGCAGCCCCGTGACAAAATTTCTCAGCCAAATGCCCTGGTCAGATGCCTCATGGATTGCTACGAACTCTGCTGCCATAGTTGATGAGGCAGTAAGACCTTGCTTGGCACTACGCCAAGAAACTGCTCCACCAGCTAACAGAAAGACATAGCCTGAAGTTGATCTTAAGCTGTCTTGGCATCCCGCAAAATCCGAGTCAGAGTACCCAGTGATCTCTAACTGGTCTGACCTCCTATATGTGAGCATGTAGTTTCTTGTTCTCTTCAAATATCTCATGACCCTCTTGGCTGCTTTCCAATGGTCAAGACCTGGATTGCTTAAATATCTGCCTAAAATCCCTACTATGAACGCTATGTCTGGACGCGTACATACTTGGGCATACATAAGACTCCCTACAGCTGAAGCATAAGGGATCTTTTGCATTTCTTGAATTTCCAAACTTCCCTTAGGGCACTGTTTGAGACTAAACTTGTCTCCCTTAGCAACTGGGGTGTCCCCTGGTTTGCAATCCTGTAACCCAAACCTTTTGAGAACCTTATCGATATAGCTCTTTTGTGACAATCCAAGAATACCTCGAGATCTGTCTCGGTGTATCTGAATTCCTAATACAAAAGAGGCGTCACCAAGATCTTTCATCTCAAAATGCTTTGATAGAAATTTCTTAGTTTCGTGCAACATGCCTATATCGTTAGTGGCAAGCAGTATGTCATCAACATACAAGACCAGGAAAATATGTCTGCTCCCACTGAACTTATGATACACACAATCATCAACTGTATTCATCTCAAAACCAAATGAGAGAATTACTTGATGAAATTTATGGTACCATTGACGAGAAGCTTGTTTTAGCCCATAAATGGATTTTCTTAGTTTGCACACCATATTCTTTGGGTCTCCCAACACAAAGTTTTCTGGCTGCACCATATAGATCGTCTCATCAATGTCGCCATTGAGAAAAGCTGTTTTTACATCCATTTGATGAAGCTCCAAATTAAAGTGAGCAACAAGAGCCATGATTATTCTTAAAGAGTCCTTCGATGAAACCGGAGAGAAAGTCTCTTTATAATCAATCCCTTCCTTTTGAGTATAACCCTTAGCTACAAGACGTGCCTTATATCTCTCCACATTACCATTGGAATCCCGCTTGGTTTTAAAAATCCATTTGCAACCAATGGGTTTCTTTCCTTCAGGTAATGGGATAAGTTCCCAAACTGAATTGTCTTGCATAGACTTGTACTCCTCATTCATTGCTTCGATCCACTTATCTGAACGAGAATCTTGCATGGCTTGATGAAAGTTGACTGGGTCGTCTTCCGTCATGCCAACATTTTCCTCTACCTCATTGATAAATACTACATAATCATCCGAAATAGCATTTTTCCTTTCTCTAGTGGATCTCCGCAATGGAGCTGGCTCTTGAGGCACTTGTTCTTGAGGATCTTGAATTTGATCTGGATTTTGTTCTTCCTGAACAACCAGATCATCTTGAGTTTGTTCAATAATGGGAAAGTCAATTGGTGGAAGAATCAGTTCTGGAATTGTTACCGATTCTTCCTCAAAGACAAAATCTTTAACCTTAATCTTCCCCCCAAACTCAATATCCTCAAAGAACGTTGCCGTTCCCGTCTCAAAAATTGTTCTCAAATTAGGATCATAAAATTTATAGCCCCTTGATTTTTCTGAGTACCCTATAAAATAGCTGCTAATTGTTCGGGGTTCAAATTTCTTTTCATTCGGCCTATAAGGCCTTGCCTCAGCTGGACATCCCCAAACATGAAGGTGCTTCAGACTAGGCTTACGCCCAATCCAAAGCTCATAAGGTGTTTTAGCCGCTGCCTTAGTTGGTACTCTATTAAGAATGTATGCTGCTGTTTTTAATGCCTCTCCCCAGAGTGACTCTGGCAAGGTGGAATGACAAATCATACTCCTTACCATATCCTTAAGAGTCCTGTTTCGTCTTTCAGCTACACCATTCATGCTGGGTGACCCCGGCATAGTGTATTGTGGGACGATTCCACATTCCTCTAGGTATTTGGCAAATGGTCCCGGACGTTGTTCACCTGAACCGTCATATCTGCCGTAGTATTCACCACCACGATCAGATTTGACCTTTTTAATTCTTTTATTAAGTTGATTCTCAACTTCTGCCTTAAAGGATTTGAACACGTCTATTGATTGGGACTTTTCGTGAATTAGGTAAAGGTAGGCATATCTAGAATAATCGTCTATGAATGATATAAAATATTGTTGACCATTCCAAGAAGGAGTTGGAAATGGCCCACAGATGTCCGTATGTATCAATTCTAAGACGTCTGTAGCTCTATATGCGCCTAATTTCTTATCTTTAGTCTGTTTTCCTTTAATGCATGCTACACAAACGTTAAAGTCTGTGAAGTCAATGGAATCTAAAATTCCATCTGACACAAGTCGTTCAACTCTATTTTTAGAGATGTGACCTAGACGCTTGTGCCAAAGCACCCCTGAATTGAAATTGTCAATTTTCCGCTTAGTACCACGTGATTCCACATTCAAGGTTTCATTATAGTTAGCCACAGTTTCCAACAAATAAAGATTATCATAACCAGAAAGTAAACCGGTTCCAACAACATTCGAATTTAAAGACAAAGTAAATTCTTTATTCCCGAATGAACAATAATATCCTGATTTGTCCAAATAAGAAATAGAGATCAAATTCCGTCTAAATGACGGTACAACAAAAGTGTCTTTTAAATCCAAATAATGACCGGAACTTAATAATAATCTAAATTTTCCTATGGCTTCAACTTCTACCTTCTTCCCATCTCCTACATAGATCCATCTTTCAGTATCACTAGGCTTTCGGAAGTTCAGGCAACCCTGCATTGAAACACTGATGTTAGTAGTTGCACCAGAGTCTAACCACCAAGTGTTTCTAGGTACTGAAGCTAAATTAACCTCAGAACAGACCAAAGACAGAATCATACCTTTCTTAACACGCCAAGCGTGATATTTGGCACAATCCTTCTTCACGTGTCCAGAACTCCTGCAGAAGAAGCAGTTGTTATCCTTAGTCTGCTTCTTTTGTTCTGGACCCTTAGCAGCAGCTTTGTTCTTGGGCTCCTCAATTCTTTTCCTTTTGCCCTTGTCTTTAGAGATGCTAGTAAAGTGAGCACTTTCAGTCCTATCTTGCTTCAGCCTGTCCTCTTCTTGCACACATAATGAAATGAGCTCATTAAGAGTCCATTTCTCCTTTTGACAATTATAAGTCACCTTAAACTGACTGAATTGCGAAGGAAGAGACAGCAATACTAAATGAATGAGTAAGTCATCTGACAACTCAAGCTTTAGACCTTTAAGCTTAGAAGCAATGTTGGACATCATCATAATGTGCTCTCTTATATTTCCCTTGCCTTGATACTTCATGGAAATTAAATTCTGAAGCAAAGAACTTGTTTCAGCCTTATCACTTTTTACAAAGCGTTTTTCCATCTCAACAA
>NC_021161.2:33923728-33964528 GCF_000331145.2 Cicer arietinum
AAGCTAATTAATTTAGCCATGAAATTAAAATAACAAACACGTTAAAAATTGTACTGAAGAACATTTTGCAATGTTAGTACTCAGCCAGTACATAATGTTAGTACTCGAAGATATTTGAAGTTCAATCGATGATTAGTATAAACAAAAATAATATGTAATTTATTTCTCTTATGAAGTACATTATTAGAGGATAATAATGCAAAAAGGCACGAAGTTTCATCAATATTTATTAACAAGGTTCTCAAAAAAAATTCATGTCGCTTTCACTAACGGAGTTCAAACAAATGTTAATAAAACTAAAACAGAATTCAATATAATAACACAAGATACACATCTTTGCCCTTCTGCATTTGCAAATTCTTGTATGCGAAAGGGAACAAAACAGAAAGAGTAACAACTAATCCCCAAGGATATGTGTAACCATCACACCACACCAAATAGGGATCATGTCAGCGCATTGTATCATGCAAAGATTATTAACGACAATAGGTTTTAAAAATCACAGTGTGTTCAACTTCAAACCATTACAAAAAAAAAATATAACCGGAAACAAAATAATATGGATTCCATAATATATATATTATATCAAAATTCCCACAAACCCTAATTTTTCAAACATGTCAAAATTCCCAAATTGAATCCTAAACAAAGACAATAACCGAATTTCATCATGAATTAAACATGGTAGGCTCTGATATCAATTGTTAATAATCCATGTTAATTACATGATGAATGACCAAAGGCGAAAGCGTACCTGTGGGAATTGCCATTGATGAAATCTATGATGATAGAGCCAATGGGTTGGGTGATCTTCCTCAGCAAAACACCCTGAAGACCTTGCTCTCTTGATGGGGATAGAGAGAACCAGAGAGTTTTCTCCTTTAGGGTTTTGAAACTGAATAGTCTTATTGTGTTTGCCTTGGGGACCATTACCCCTATATATAACTATTATTAGTTATATCCCAAATTGCAGTATTTCCAATTCAGCCCCTCATTAAATTAGAAACTGCCTGGTATCTACACTATTAATTTTCATAACTATTATGCTCTTTAGCCATAAACTATTATATATTATTTGACCCCTAGTTTATTGGCTAATTATATAATGACTCTAACACACTTTATTAATTAATTACATATGTGACCCATAAATCTTACACAACAAACCATGAGAGAGAAGAAAGTTGGTGAGTTTCTCAAACCTTTGACGACTAGCTTGTTAGATCCTATACCAAATTTAGGGGGAATTACACCTTGACCAATTTTTCATGTAAACAACATCATGAAGATCCTTGTGTAAAAAAAAAGTTGTTGATGTTCAATTGATGTAGATAAAACATTGATAGAAGCAAAAGCAAGTAAAACACAAATAATGCTCATATTAGCCACATGATAGAAGGTTTCAAAGTAGTCTAACCCCTCAATTTGGTAAAACCTATGAGCCAAAAGACGAGTCTTATATCTCTCAACTAACCCATCAATATGTCTCTTAATGTTATATTCCTATTTACTCTCAATGGGAACAACACCGACATGAGAATCCTAAAATTTCAAGTCATCTTTGTGTAGAACCTGATTCTGCAGAGGCTTATACTATGAGAGAATGGTTTGACAAGGAAGGGAGGAACACACCGAGTCAATCTATTTCTAGAGAATCATCTAGTTTTGGTAAAGTAAAGTGCGAAAGATTGTCTTTCAAATTAAAGATGAAAAGTTAGGGACTTCAGAGAAGCGTGATTGGATAACCGTATGTGCTAGTGTTTCTTTCTTTAAAGTTGATAATTTTTGCTACACAACTTGTCCTATCATGATAAGGGATAGGCAATGTAACAAAAAAGTTACTAATAATGGAGATGTGATTAGTCTGTTGATGCTTGTGATTATAGGTACAGACTGCAACTGCAGATACAGGATCACACTAGTGTAAAATGGGTTACTGCTTTCCAAAAGGGTGGCGAGGAGATCCTAGGTATACCTACAAAAGACTTGTGTTTTCTAAAATATGAAGAACGCGATGGTGAATGATTTGCAGAAATCATTCGTAAGGTTGTCTTCACTAAATATGTGTTCAAGTTAAAAGTAAAAGAGGAGACATACGGGGCTAAACAACCTATTAAATACGGGCTACTGCTGCTTCCGATGATGGCTATAAATTGTTTTAAACTTTATGAATTGTTTTAAACTTTTATAATATGCTCAATGTTTTTGAAGTGTTGGAATATGGGATAAACAATCTTATGATCTATATAAGAATGTGCATTTAAATTGAGGTGAAAGTGTGATTGCCTTTCCTTTGTATCCACTACTCTCAGTTTCTATTTTAACTTCTGCCCAGTAACTAGTTTATATTGTAAATGACAGAGAGATTAGATTTCATGTGTATGGCTTTTGATAATTGATTACTAGTAAGCAACAACTTATTTACTTACTTAGTATCCATCCTTCTATAAACGTAAACACATGTTATTTAAATCGGTTGGCTCATTGATGTAATGAACAGTAGTAGCAAATAAAAAAGTATTATCTAGTTCAAGAGGTAAATACATGTAGAAAGGAATATAGTCTTGCACATTTCATTGGCTCACATGAACAGATGTAAACTTTTATAAGTTACTAATCATTTAAAAGTTACATATAATGGCTATTCAGGTTATTTCATGTTGTATCTGCATTACAAGGAATAACATAATCAGATGAATGTTGTGTTGTTGAAGAAGAATCTCCAGAATACTCATATTCACCAAATGACGAGTTGGCCATGCCTAAAACTAGTTCACAAGGTGAATTAAATACTTTTTAGGTTCAATTTATGCTATCTTTGCTTCTTTATTATTTTTTCCTTGAGGAGGTGGGAAGGAATTAAACAATAACCAAATGATAGGTGAAATGATGGTTGAATTGGTACGCAAAGAATAAGAACAGATTGACATAAACACATACAAGGCAGATATAAGCTTCAGAAACACATACATGTGCTTATCCATATCACCTTACACTTTCAGGGATTTGTATTTGTGTTTTTTATTTAATCTCTCGTGCATTTCCATGTAACGAAAAGCTTGGCTATTTTTTTTTTTTGCTATTTAATTTGTTTTTATTTTCAGAGTTATGATTGTGTTTGGGAAATTGCTTGCTAACTTGTGCATGTGTGTTGTTGCATTGAAGCAGACATCTTGTTATATTTTTCTCTGTATTTTTCCGTTTTGTTGAACGAATCTATTGATTTTGTTTATGCTCATGTTCAATTGGTTGGAAATAAAAATAATAGGACGGTTTACGGCATACGAATTAGAGTATTGATAAATATTTTGAACAATTTTATTTTAATACTTTTACAAGAAAGTGTGTATTAGATATTTTAGTTTTTTTTCTTTCTAGTTTGACATTACCCACGGAAATGCCATGGGAAACGTTACTCATGAAACTTTAGTAGGTAATATTTCTTTTCTTTAACTTGACGTTATCCATGACATTTTTTAAGGGTAATTTACCCATGCCATTTCCTTGAGTAAATTACCCAGGAAAATATTACGAGTAAATGCAACCTATGAATTTTCCGTGGGTAATATTTTACAGACCCGTGTCCTTAGGTAATCTGTGAGTAATTATTGGTTACCCACAGATATAGCGTAAGTACAACCAAAATCTGTCCTAAGTAATGAAAGTTTTTCTTGTAGTGATAGCATACAACACACTACAAGAAAAACTGTTATTACCTACGGCAAATTTTATCTTTACCCACGGACTCTCCGTAGGTAACGTAAAATTACCTACGGATTACCCACGGACACGAGTTCGTAGCTAAATCGCTCGTAGGAAAATATTTACCGACGAACAAGCTGTGGGACACACTTACCTAGGGATTGTCCGTGGGTAATATGACCCATTGAGTCTCCGTGGGTAATGTTACTCATAGATTTGCCGTAGGTAAAATAGTAGATAGTTATCGACGGAAAAGTCGTAGGTTACATTACCCACGGATCATCCGTGACAAGTCTAATATTTTATATTTTATATTTAATATTGATAATTTTATCCATGAATTGTCCGTGGGTAATGTAACCTACTTGGCTACAACTACTAGACGCTTCCTGGTTTTCTATCGTAATATCACATTTAGACACGTTTCATTAATGTCCAATATCAACTCCAGTGTCAAAATGACAAGTTACCTGCAAACACAAAACCTTGTTAGCTATGTAAGATTATATATAACAAAATTAAAAGATTATATTTAAAAAAATTAAAATATTATTTCCAAAAAGAATAAAAGAATGGGACTATGAGAGTACATACACAAAATACAGAGAAAAATATATTTTTAACAAAACTAAGTCACTAACACCCTACCGCTTCCATAAGATCGCGTATTTCTGTATCCTTAAGGGTAGACCCATATCTTCTTAGACCAGCTTTGAGTTCATCAAAAGTGATTGCACCACTGTTATCAGTATCCATAGTCTGGAACATTTCTCTCAAACCAGCAATTTCCTCTTCAGATAGACTTTCGGCAATTACCTAAGAAAATAGCATAACAAGCAATGATTACAAACAACTATAACTATAGTTACTTAGTCTCAATCAAACAAAAACATAATAGATAACATATTAAATCCACTTGAAAGTGAAGAGTGAGTGCAAACAACAAAGTTACTTAGTTTCAATCAAACAAAAATATAACAGATTAAATACAATTGAAAGTGAAGAGCAAGTGCATAAGCCCAATAAGGTTACTTAATTTGGAAATCAAGAAGTGCACGATAGTACAATCCACAAAGGCAACAATGGAACTTCATATATTATGTATGAAAATGCATCACCTTTTTCATAACAATGTATGATCAACATTCATACATAAATTAATATCCATGCATTAATTAGCTTTATTTACCCGCAATGCCATCTTCTTTAGCTTATTCATTGCAGAAAACTGTTTGAGACGAGAAAGAACAGCAGGGTCCAATGATCTGTCAGGGGCAACTCCATTTTCACATATCCAAGGATGACCTAAACAAACAAAACAAGTTATGTCCTTTGACCTACAAAGTAGATTACAATATGTATAATAACGCACACAATCATACTGAAACACAATATTATGAATATTTGCAAAATTTAATAAAAAAATATAGAATATTACAACGGAAGACTGTTAGCCTACGGCATCAAGTGACACATATTACTCAATCATAGAAAAAATCTAAAGGAGTAACATTTGTAAGTTGATGCCATAACTTTGGCTCTTACGATTTCAACGGGTGTTGATTCTTTCTGTTTGATTTAGATTATGACCTACCCATAATCTTGTATTCTCTTACGACTAACTTTTTGACGTTAACTCTTATAAGAAATTATAGAAAACCAGGGCAGCAAGCAATCAAACTTTATTCCACTTAGTGGGGTCAGCAAATCAGCACAAGATTGTTTATTCTATTAATAAAAATAATTTCATTTAAAAGAAAAGCGACAACTAAATAGAGATTGAGAATGAAAAAACTTGAACACTGGTACATATATTTTGAAGAAACCCCGGTTGAAATCCAATGAACAAACACCATAGTACTAAGAAATCAGTTGAGTCTTAGGTAAAGATATGAAAATTTTCAATTTATGACAGGAAATAGAAGTCTGTTAAAACTGAAAATGCCATACACACATTGAAACATAAACATGACTTCAAGAAATTTTATATAGGTGTCCAGAATATTGAACATGACATTCCTTTGAGGAAAACAATTGAAAAGGGGTATCTTCATATATAAAATGTGGGGTACAGATTTTGTTGTTCATATTTGATTAGTTGAAAAATTTAAAAATTAAAGAAACGAAGCCGTGTAGAAAATATAATAAATGAAATGCCTAACAGTAAAATTTGATCGTAAATCCACATAAGGTCAGAACCTACTTTGAAATGAATTACTTTGTTAACATCCATATTTCTAAAATTTAGACAAAGATATAGGTGTTAAATCAACAAAAAACCACCATAGTAAGAAAATAAGGTCAGAACCTACTTGTACAAGTTGATTGTGAACTGCATCATGGCAAAATAATGTCTGTACTTGAGAACAGAATCCCTCAATCTCAGTTTCTTCCAGCTCATCCTCAAGATTCATTGCTAATATTCTTGTTTCACTTATAAAACTTACAACCAAGAAAGTGTCAAAAGGATCATCTGTTGAGGATCTTAGAAACCACATTCCTCTGATTCCTTGAAGTTCTACTGATGCCTACATCAAATGAATGCATCAGAAAATTAATATTTTGCTAAGCGTGTATTGTTTAATATAAAAATAAATAAAAACAAATTGATTTTCTTTTCCTTTTGGATATGTTTTAGGTACAGATGTCCCACACAGAGACAAGAAGGAGAGCTTACCTGTTCGTTGATACCTATTCCATTACGAATAACACGAAGAGAACCATCCTTGTAAGCTCCAGAGCAAGTTACAACTTGACCTTGGCCTTGCCTTTCAAGGTCTACTACACAGAAGTCGACAATTGGCCCTAAGTTGACAAACCATTTCAGTAAAAATTGATTTCAGAAAATGAAAAGATATTAAAGGAAGATAACTTACCTTAAGAGATAGCGATCATCACGGCGGAGCGAAGCAGGGATGCGGAGGGTTCGGACAAGAAGAAGGAGCGAAGCGAAGCAGCTCGAACGAGAAGGCTTTGGGATGCGGAGGAGCTTAGGGCTTAGGGCTCATACGATTCGGACAAGAAGAAGGGAGGGAAGAAGGGCTTAGGGCTCAGGGAAGATACGATTCGGAGGAAGGGCTTAGGGCTCAGGGAAGATACGATTCGGAGGAAGGGCTTAGGGCTTAGGGAAGATACGATTCGGAGGAAGGGCTCAGGGAAGAAGGGCTTAGGGAAGATACGATTCGGAGAAAGGGCTCAGGGAAGAAGGGTTAGGGAAGTTACGATTCGGAGGAGCATTTAGAAGGCAGCCTGATAAAATTAATTTAGTATCAGTTGGGGACCTTTTTTTAAAAAATTAAACAGAAACTTTTTCTAAAAAATAGACATTACCCACGGATAAGCTGTAGTAAAAAATAATACGAAAATTTTTGGCAAAATTTAAGTTATGATTGTATTTTTTTTTCCATTACCCACGAATTTTTTTAATTTTACTTACGGAATTACCGTGGTAATTAATTAAAAAAAAATTTATTTTATACAACAATACACACGGTTTTTCCGTGGGTAACAATTAATTTACCCACGGATTATGATCCGTGGCTAATTTTCCATAGGTATACAAATGTTTTCTTGTAGTGACAATGCATGATATTGATTAGCCTTGGCATATGTGGTTGTCTCAATCTTTGTGGTTAATGATAATACATTAGCTCGATAAGATGAGGAATAGTTGAAATAATTGAGATTATTAAACAAAAGATAATGGTACTAGATAGTTGAAGGTTGGGAGACACAATCATTGACGCGAATATATTTATGAGATTCAATGGATGATGAATGGTCGATGTATAATGGAGACTGAGCAAGAGTTGTAGAATAGTCCTCTGATATGGTGTGTCTGCCATTGTTTGAACAATGGATAGGTGGGGTAACTGGTCAATAGCAAAGAAAATGTGGTGTAGGAATGATGGTGAAATGTTTTGTGGTTAAGGAGTATGGTGAATAGTTTAGAACACATAAATGGTGTACTTGTGTGTGTTGGTTAAGGAATGAGAAGGGAACTCTAAGTCATAAAATTAAACATTTCTGGAGACAATAATTTTCCTAGTATTAATACCGATAACCACAACATCTTTTATTTTTTGCTAAAACCCTAGAAAATCATATCTCTTAGCTCAAGGATCACATTTGTAAAGAAAGTAAATGCATAACAAAGGCATCCAAATACTCATAAGTTGATCAAGTCAGGCTTCGTTCCAAGAAAATCTCATAAGAGGATTTGCTGCCCAACAACTTGTTGGATATTCTATTAATTAAGAAAATTCCATGTCTGCATGATTGGAAAGCAACATAGGCATCCATTCCAAAGGGAAATTCTTCTAGAGCTACTCATACACTACTACAATTCATTCATGTTGATGTCTGGCCCAATAAAAACCTGAATCTTACAGTAACAAAAGGTTTTTTTCCCCTACATTTATTGATTTTGAATAGGAAAACTTAGATCTATTTTCTAAATGAAAAATCTAGTGTATTAGAGATTTTTAAAAGATTTAAATTTTAAGTAGAAAATGAGATGGAATATGTGATTTTTTCTTTGCGCAATGACAGTGTTCGACAATTTACTTCAATAGAGTTTGTCAAGTTTTGCAGCTCAAATGGCATTAAAATGAAACTTATAGTTTCCTACAACCCACAACAAAATGGGGTAGTTGAGAGAGAAAAAAAAATAAGACCATCATGAACATGGTCATAAGCATGTTGTCAAAAAAAAACAACTCCAAAGAAATGTTGGTGTGAAGCAATAAATTGGTTGTATTTGTACAAAACAGCAGCCTTACAATAGGTGTAAGAGACATGACTTCTAAAGAGGCATGGGGTGGGTTAGAGCCATCAATTCAATTTAACGGAATATTTGGTTGTATAGGATATATGCATGTCTCTGGTCAATAAAGTAAGAAGTTGTAATTGTAAGATGTCTTCTAGTTAGTTTAGATTAGTGTATTGAGTGATATCAACATACTTATTCTAGATTACATGAGTACGCGATTTGTAGATTCTAATTCTCTAGCTCTTGCCACCTCTACTTGATCAAAAAGAAAGCATGAAAAAAAAGTTTTATCATGCATAAGTGTTACTATATATTGATTTAGCATTGATGACTCTTCATCGTATGCATATTTTTCATTGTTTTTAGTCTTATTTATCTTTAATCAATAGTTAATTTAATGAGTTATTTGATATATTTTGTTGATTTTAGTTATTTGATTTAATGAAATATTTATGTTCTTATTTCCTTGATTAAGTAGAGATTTTTCATAGTTTAGCGTTGTTTCTTTGTTTTAGTGCAGTGTTGAATTTTGGTGAGAAATCAACATGACCTATGTGGAGTATTTCAGCCATATTTGGTTGTAGATGTCCAATTGGATTCAAACCCAGTGCAGATGAAAGCTAAGATCCGTAGCTACAAATTTCATGAAGACACCGAAACCAAATTCAGATTCGAAAAAAGTGAACAATGCAGTATAAGTCAGACAAAATATATTGTGCGCCTGAAGCGCAAAAACCTGCGCCTGGGGCGCATTTCGGCCTTCCTGACTATGTCCACTTGCACCTGGGGCGCGTGGCAAGCAGAAGAATACATTAAAACACATTTTTTCACTTTCTAGGCATGTTTTTGACTATTGGGAAGTTGGGAGACTTGTGTCCTAGCAGAGAAACTCAAAGACGACCATTTCTAATACCATTGGAGTAGTTTTATCAAGAATCATTCATGAATCTTTCTTGTAATTTTTCTCTAATCTCCATCTTTTTTATCTCTGTCATGAGTAACTAAACCCTATTTGTTACGGATGAGTTTAACAAGATGAAACCTTTATTATTTTATTTTGATTTCTAGTTATATGAATGAGTTTATTGAATTATTTTTCTCATCTCTGTGTTTAATGCTTTTTATTGTTTGATCAACATTAAAATGCTCTACGATTCATATTTTGAAACGGAAGTGGACTTTACGAATGCTTGAGATAAGAAATTCATGATATTGTAGTATAGGGATATATGCAAGTGATGATACTAATTAAATTAGTTGCATAGACATTAGTTTAACAAGAGAATTCATGTACGGTAAGACTTAATTCTAATCTTAAATCTACTAAGAAATTAGAGATTACTTTAAAATTAAAGGTTCTATCACTAAGACATTAGGGCAAGAATAATAAAGAGAATTCGGTAATAATTCAATAAAGGAATTCAGTAACTAGGATCAAATTAGACACCAAGGTTGGATTCGAAGTGAAGCTCATCCCTGACATTTTTCTTATAATAAAGAATCACTTTTATTAATGTTGTTAATTTCAAATATTATTTTAATCAACTCGAAAACTTTTTGTTCAATTTTCGTAATTAAATATAATTCAATAGTAAAACACAATCCTTGAGTTCGACACTAGGTACTATCGTTTTAATTATTACTTGCAACGATTCAGTACACTTGTTGAAACGTTGTCAAGTTTTTGGCGCCGTTGCCGGGGATTGCCATATCACTATTGAGTTATAATTTATTTACTTAACTGAAATTTTTTTTCTCTGCAATAAATTTTTGCTTTTATTTTATTTTTAATTTTGAAAAAAAAAACTATTTTAAATTTTTTTTATTTTTACTTAATTATTTGTTTTTCTTTATTTTAAAATTGGTCATTACTCACAATTTGTCTAACCTTGCATGCGAGGCTAGTCCTCAGCTGAACTTTTCTTTGATCTATAAATCGAAAAAACTACGAAAGCAAATCGAAAGGCGGTTCGAGAAAGGAGACAAAGGGAAATACAATTAGTAGTGGAAGAAGAGGATTTGGGGGATTTCTTTATATTTGCAGGAATGACTGATCCACCACCACCTGAACGTATCCTCGACGAGAATGGGAATCGAGATAGAAACCGACCTCTGTTGGCCATCCATAACCAACCGGTTACAGTCAACAAGTTTGAAATAAGTCCCACTATATATCGAGAGTTGAAGGAGATTCATTTTTCCGGTAAACATAACGAAAACGCCAATAGACATCTCACAAATTTCTTTGAACTATGTGAGACAGTGAAGGTGGATGGTTGCTCTGAAGAAGGCAAGATGTTGAGACTATTTCCATTTTCATTGAAAGATTATGCTAAGGAGTGGCTTAATTGCTTACCTTCCAATAACATCAACACATGGGATGACCTTGAAAATAAGTTCTTGGAACAATACTTCCCCCATCTATGTTCATTCGACAAAGGCAAGAGATTTCTGGTTACAAACAAAAAGAAGGGGAATATCTTCTTGACACTTACAGGAGGTTCAAGAGTTTACTAGCAAGATGCCCCAATCATGCTTATGAAGGCACTACTCAAATGCAAATATTTTGTAATGGTTTGAAGCCTGGCACTAGAATTATGTTGGATGCTACAACAGGTGGTTCTTTGAATTACAAAATCGCATATGAAGCACGAAAAATTATTGAGATCATGGCATCAAATGAACAAATGATGTTGTATGATAGAGGTGGTCGGTCAAAAAGTGGTATACTGGAATTGAATGTTCTGGATGTTGGGTTGGCTCAAGAGAAGCTGCCCTCAAAACAAATAGAAGATGTTATCGCCGTTGAGATAAAGAAGGGGATAACATCTCTAAATATACAACCCAAGTGGCCTCTATTAAATTATTGAAACATACTGGTTGTGACTCTTGTGGGGGAGCACATAAAAATGGAGCTTGTGAAGTACCTAATGATGATGATACAAAAGAACCAAAAAAGGTGAACTTTATGGGTAACAATTGGAAGCAGAATAATCCCTACGCTAGTACGTACAATTTGGGTTGGAGAAATCATCCAAATTTTTCATGGATATATCAACAGGGTGGATCTCAAGGTCAACAAGGAGCTCAAGCAAATCAAGCTCCACCTCAAAAAGCTGCTTGGGAGAGTGCTATTGAGAAGTTAGTAAAAAGTACAAGTTCTTTCATTGAGGAGACAAGATCCATCTAGAAAAATCACTCAGCCTCAATAAAGAATCTAGAGACCCAACTGGGTCAACTTGTTCAACAAATAACACAAATAGCGCCCATAAATTTGCCTAGTGATACAGTTCTGAATCCGCGAAATAATGTCCATGCCGTGACAACAAGGAGTGGCAAGGTAAGTGAACCAGTACCACCTAAAGCCAAAAAATGTGGGAGTACTTCAACTTCAACCCACTCGGAGGAAATGATCACCCTGACATCACTTCAGGAGCACATCGCTCTTGCAAAGGAGGAAGAACCTGTGGTGCAGAAAAAGGAGGTCGTGCCAAAGCCTGAAATTCGATTTCCATTCCCTCAAAGATTAAGAAAGGAAGAAATTGAAAAACAATTTGGTAAGTTTCTTTATGTTTTTAAAAAATTGCAAACTAACATTCCTTTTGCAGAAGCACTAAAGTAGATGCTGACTTACACTAAGTTCATGAAGGAGATTATTTTAAAGAAAAGAAAAATTGGTAGTGAAACAATGATGCTTATCAAAGAGTGCAGTGCTATTCTATAGAGGAAGCTGCCATATAAGCTCAAGGATCCTGGAAGCTTCTCTATTCCTTGCGCTATTGGGGATATAACTTTTGGGAAAGTCCTGTGTGATATTGTGGCTAGTGTGAGTCTTATTCCCCTTTCCATATACAAAAGGTTAGGCATTGGAAGAGTCAAAGACACACAACTGAAGTTACAGTTTACAGATCGCTCAATGAAACACCCATATGGGGTGGTGGAAAATGTGTTAATCAAAGTAGATAAGTTCATTTTTCCAATGGATTTTGTGGTACTAGACATGGAGGAAGACAGTGATATCCCCTTAATCTTGCGGAGGCCGTTCTTAGCAACAGGGAGAACTATGATTAATGGGGCGGATGACACCTTAATCTTTAAGATAAATGAGGAAACAATAACATTCAATATTCTAAAAGTCATAGAGCATTCAAACAAAAGAGAACGATGCAATCAAATCGATATTTTCGACGCAGTAGTTGACGAAGAAATTAAGCATCAAACACCCATTCTGCCATTAAAAAGAGTGTTATGCCTACCCCAAGATGTTGTTAAAGAAAGTGAAGATCCAAAAGTGAAAGATGTTTTAGTCATGTTAGAAGCATCACCATCTTACTCCCCCCGCTTCCCTACTAGATGGGAGGAGTTGAAAGGGACTGAAGACGAGTCCCTAGAGAAAAATAAAGACACATCACCCGTTGAACTCAAGCAATTGCCACCTCACTTGAAATATGTATTCCTTGGTGAGAAGGATGTTGTGTTCTTTTTGTCATACATGCCATCTTGACAATGGTTGAGGCGTCAAGCTAATGACCATAAAAAAATGCTTTGTGGCAGGCAACCCATAAGAGGTAACTTTTATTTTTGCAATCTTAATTTTTTTATTTGAATTTATTTCTTTTCAACTGTGTGTAAATGTGCACTATGAAGAAGAATTGTTAACAACTTGAAGCTAGTCTTAAACTATATGTTTCAGATTTTGAAATTTAAACTTTATTTCTTTGCTCATATCATTGCTCAATTCCATGAGTTTCACTAATGCATGCATTGTTGATTACTCCTTGGTTGTCGAAGTCTCACTTGCCATTTTTTTTAAAATAAATAACTTTTGCAGTGGCATGTTTGACATTATTTTGACAATTCATACTTTCTCTTATTATCTAGATGTGAGCATTTGGGCCTAAACACTTTAATTTCTTGTTGTGTTATTATCCAGACATGTGTTATCCCTTCAGAACTTGCATCACTTGTAATTTATGCATACACTAAGGCAATTTTATTTGGTCGTTTGAGCCTTTTTAACTACCGTATGAAAATTTTATGCTTTACTAGCCCATTTGAGCATTGCTCTTTCTTTCGGTTACTAGCCACATTACAAGGCAAAGACTTGACTTTAATTCAATCACCTTACTTGGAGGTAGGTAGGAAAAAATTTGTCTCGTCTTGGTAAAATTCTAAGTTTGGGGTTGTTCATGGGATAACAATTTTTTAAGTTTGGGGTGGTAGTTCTCAAAAATAAAAAATTAAACTCAAAACAAAAAGAAAAAATAAAGAAGAAGAAAAAAGAACCAGTTTGTGTACTTCGATAAATAACACATTCTTGATTCTTTTGTTAATGTTTGGGAATTTCCACAATGAAAATGTGAAGAAAAAAATAGGTAGAATAAATTAAAAATATGTACCTAACACCAAGTAGTAGAGCCTACTATCCCAAAATGTCCTACCCTTACCTAAGCCCCATTACAACCCGAAAGTCCTCCAAAAGTGTATGTGTTTGTTGTATTGTGATTGCTAAATATAATTTTTTTTTCAAGTCTATGGTAGTGTGATGCATGTTCTAGGATTTCGGTGATAAATTCATAACTCTTGCAAAACACTAGAAATTTTGGTGAGATTGTGCGAAGAGATAGTTGAACTTGATGAATGAATGCTAAAATATGTAAATTGTGTTTTTTTTTTTTTAAGCAACCATGGAGCATGATGAATGTTTTGTAGTAGCTAGAACTTTGAAAATTGAGTTTGATTTTATTTGAGAAATTGAGTTTAAGTTTAATCTTAATTGTATCAAATAAGAAATTAATTATTGCTTGGGGACAAGCAATAGATTAAGTTTGGGGTTGTGGTGACTCTTGATCATATGCATATTTTTCATTGTTTTTAGTCTTATTTATCGTTAATCATTAGTTAATTTAAGGAGTTATTTGATATATTTTGATGATTTTAGTTCTTTGATTTAAGGAAATGTTTATGTTCTTATTTCCTTGATTAAGTAGAGATTTTTCGTAGTTTTGCGTTATTTCTTTGTTTTATTGCAGTGCTGAATTTTGGTGAGAAATCAACATGACCTATGTGGAGTATTTCAGCCATATTTTTAGTTGTAGATGTCCCATTGGAATCAAAGACCAGTGCGAACGAAAGCTAAGATCCATAGCTACAACTTTCATGAAGACACCAGAACATAATTCATACTCGAAAGAGGCGATCAATGCAGTATACGTCAGACAGAACATGTTGTGCGCCTGAAGCGCAAAAATCTGCGGATGGGGCGCATTTCGACTTTCCTGACTCTGTCCACTTGCGCCTGAAGCGTAAATCCCGTTCCTGGTGCGTGTGGCACGTGGAAGAATACATTAAAACACATTTTTTTCCACACTTTTTAGGCATCTTTTTTACTATTGCAAAGTTGGGAGACTTGTGTCCTAGTACATAAACTCAAAGATGGCCGTTTCTAACACCATTGGAGCAGTTTTATGAAGAATTATTCATGAATCTTTCTTGTAATTCTTCTCTAATCTCTATCTTTTCTATCTCTGTCATGAGTAACTAATCTCAATTTGTTAGAGATGAGTGTAACAAAATGAAACCCTTGTTTTTCTAATTTGATTTCTAGTTATATGAATTAGTTTATTGAATTATTCTTCTCATCTATGTGTTTAATGCTTTTTATTGCTTGATCAACATTAAAAAGTTCTATGATTCGTAGTTTGAAACATAAGTGGACTTTACGAATGCTTGAGATGAGAAATTCATGATATTGTAGTATAGGGATAGATGCAGAAGATGAAACGAATTAAATTAATTGTTAAGACAATAGTTTAATAAGAGAATTCATGTATGATAAGGCTTAATTCTAATCTTAAATATACTAAGGAATTATGGGTTACTTTAGAATTAAAGGTTATGTCACTAAGACATTAGGGAAAAAATAATAAAGAGAATTAGACAATAATTCAATAAAGGAATTCAGTAACTAGGATCAAATTAGACACCAAGGTTGGGTTCTAAGTGAAACTCATCCCTAATATTTTTCCTATAATAAATGATAACTTTTATTACTATTGTTAGTTTCAAATATTATTTCAATCAATTTGGAAATTTTTTGTTCTATTTTCGTAATTAAATATATTTTAATATTAAAATACAATCCTTGAGTTCGACACTCAGTACTACCATTTTAATTATTACTTGCAACGATTCAGTACATTTGTTAAAACGCTATCAAACATGCATACATTTTATAGCATGATTATATTACATTAGCATGGTATAAAATGTTTCACAAACCTTTTTCTATATTACTTTTAACTTTATGAATTGACTTAACAACTTATGAGTCGATTTATAAACATCAAGAACATAGTTTTGACATCATAGGGCTGTAAATTGACTCACTTGTCATGTGAACCAATTTACCAGCATTGCATGAAGTTTTTTTGTGTCGAATTACTCTTGTATGAATCGATTCACATAGCTTAAGACTCCAAAATTAGTTTTCCAAATATGTTTAAATTGATTCACAAGGTGTATGAATCGACTTACCAACTCTACAATATTGAAATTTGACCGTTTAAAGGTAGTTATGGTCGTTACAAATATGTTATCTTGCAAGAATTGGGGTTGGATCTTCAACTTGAAGATTGGTGAGTTCAAATTTTGGAGACTTTGTAACATTTGCTGAAGGTTCTTGTAAACGTTCAAAATCAATAATAAAGAAAGAAACTTTCATTTGATTGAATAGGGACATAATGTACTCTATATGCAAGGGCAACATTGAGGAACATATAAACCACAAAATAATTCTCTCATTTTTTTCCTCTTTAATTTTTGCAGTTTTACTTTGTTCTTTGATTTTCAATTTGATTGGTTTTTTATGGGTTTTTCTTTTTTAGTGCAAAATTGTTAGAAAGATTGTTACTAGAATTTTCTAATTTAGAATATTTTCTTGATTTCATGTGTGGAATTAATTTCTATTTTTAACTTTGAATTCATTACCTTAGACTTTGATTGAAATTGAAAATCAGATATCTTAGTGTTTCTATTACTTTTTATTAATTGAGTCTTTAATTTGAGATTTTTGCAATTTTGTTTGAAGCATTAGAATCTTTTTCAAAAAAACTTCTATCAAATCTCTTGTTTTGTTATATAAGTTTCCATATGAATCATGTTGTTGGAATTTGATACCGTCAATAATTTGATACGAATATCCAATATGATTAATACTTGGGTCTATCACATTTAAAACTTTAATTTTATGTTGTTTGACATAAATGGTTTTGAGATGATATTTTAAACTATCAAACTCTATTCAACCTCCCTTCTAGAGTTCATTGTGAACCATTTCATGAGTAACAAAAGTTGAACAACAAAAGTACAAAGTGTGTTCTTCTTGGTATAAGTGAAGAATCATAAGCATATAGATTGTTTAATCCTATGACAAATAAAGTTTTGATCAGCAAGGATGTTGTATTTGCTAAAAAAAAACAAAATGGAATTGGAAGAACGACCAAGGAGTTGGAAAAGAATACTTTATTTATTTGGAAGGAAAACACGAACATGAAAAACAGACACAAATAGCTGAGGAGACAAACAATGAAGTTGTATACATTGAAAATGTTAACAATAATGAAGATGAAAGATAAGAGTAGGCTGAACCACAAATTCCCAACACAACCACTAATACAAAAGGAACGTGAAATCAAACTCAAGGCAAAAATAGAAAGAGACCAGATTTTCTAGATGACTATAAGACTAATGCATAAGAAGATTACCCTGGTTAACACCAGTAGAACTTGGCAATGTTCACTCACTTACATAGTCCTACTAGTTTTGAAGAAGCAATCAAAAGTAGCAAACATATAAGGTTATGGATTCAGATATAAATGTTATTGAAATGAATGCAACATGGGAATTGACCAACTTACCAGAAGGATAAGATTTAAATGGGTATTCAAAAAAAATTCAATGAAATGGGAGAAGTATAGAAATACAAGGCTCGACTAGTACCAAAGGCATATGCTCAACAACATGGGATACATAATTATCATTTCTCTTGCAATTCTCAAGGGATGGAAAGTATATCAAGTTGATGTTAAAAACGCCTTCTTTTCGAGAGAATTGAGTGAAATGATATGACAGATCTAAGTAAGATAAGCTACTTTCTAGGAGTTGAAGTCGTGCAAAATAAAATAAAATTGCTAATTTTTCATAAGATGGTATCTAAAAAAAACCTTTAAAAGGTTTGGAATGGAAACTAGTAATGATGGGAATTGTCCTATAGTATCAGATTGTAGATTTACTAAGGAGGTAAGTGGTGACAAAGTAGATGTCACGAGATTTAAACAAATGGTAAGAAGTTTGATATATTTGGCTGTAACAAGACCAAACATTATGTTTGTAGTATGCCTAATTAGTTGATATATGTAGCAACCAACAAATATGCATGTGTTAGCCATAAAGAAAATACTTAGATATTTGAGAAGGACAAATAATTTTGGTGTTCAGTATTGCAGACTTGGAAAATGTGAGCTAGTAGCTTTTCAAGCAGTGATTTTGTTGGTGATATTGATGACAGAAAAATCACTTTGTGGGTATATGTTTATGATTAAAAATGGAGTTATGTCATGGTCCTCAAAGAAGCATCTAGATGTTATGTTATCGACCATATAGGAATAATTTGTTGCTACAACCTCTTGTGTTTGTCAAGTTGTGTGGTTAAGAAGGATATTAGAAAGATTGGGTTATCCTCAAGAGTAGTCAACGCTTATTTTTTGTCATAACAGTTCAACTATCAAGCTGTCAAATAACCTAATTATGCATGGTGAAAGGAATCATACAGATATCATATTTCACTTTATTCGAGATCTTTTTAAGGATGAAGTAATTGAGTTAGTGAGTTGTAATACTCAAATACATAGTCTCTGAAATATTGACAAAACCATTAAAAAAGGTAAGCCTTCAAAAAGTTGTGTGAAAGAATAAAATTGTGCAAATTTTTATTTATTGTAACGGATTACTTGTTGTAGTTCTATTTAAGGGAGATTTGTTAGTTATATTGTAGGTTGTTTAATGGTCTATGTTGGGCCTTAGTTGTTTGAATTACTAGTCCATTTTTTGTGTATTAGATAGTTATAATACTCAACTAACTTACTAATTGTTAGTTGATTAATATATTGTATATAAATCTTGTAGTTGTAACTGATAAAGTAACACATACAAATTTATGTCTCTTAATCCAAAAAGTCATGGCATGTCAACTTAAATGGTAATGTATCTTTGGGTGTTACGTCTTCATCCATAAATGAATTCTAAATTATCCACTACTTTTATGTGAAATGGTACACATATCTTATGTTGTGGCTTACACTTAAAAATACATAATTTGCTAGTTGAGATCGATAAGCTTTTGATTTTAGGGTGAGCTAAATTTCCCTAACCCTAAGTAAGGTCAAGAGAGAAAAACAAAGTGAATATTAGTCAGTGGAATCTTTCTCAAGTCAATAGAGGTCCACAAAGGTAATGACGACGTAATAATTGGTTAAAGCTCAATAAAAACTTGAGAATTTGCCAGTTATATTCGTGTTCCACATTTTTAGTGCCACTAACACAGAGGCACTATACGAGGAAAAAACATGTGTAGATGTTGACTAAGGAACATTCCCTGGAAATATGAAAGACCAATCGGTTGTAAGACGCCACATATTCCCAATAGTGGGAACAATCATGCATTAGTCACGTAAATAGTTGAAGCAAACCTACATTTTTGTGGTCCATGATTATAGTAAGTAGGACTAGCATTTGCCTATAAATATCAACCCTTGTAAATTTTCAAAACACACTCAATCAATCAAACAATCTTTTTACGCATTTTATCTCTAACATTTTGGTTTACTTAACTTTTATGCATTTCTTAATTTAGTAGCTCAAAATACCCACACATTGTACTTAACACTCTTCAGAATAGTTAAGGAATCTATAGTTGAGGGATATAATTCCTTCTTTGATGTAATTGTTTAAAGAAAAATGAATTCTGCTTAAGAATAATTAGTCAATATCTCTTAAATTTAAGTTCCGACAACAATTTTAGCACGCCTAGCGAAACTATTACGGTAATAACCATTGAAATGTTTAGTTTGCCAAGTCAAAATTATGTTTGGCATATGCACTTGAATTCTAGTAGAAGTCTGAGTAGTATGGATCAAATGTCTTGATCAACATCTAAAAGGTTATGCCAACAAACACCTAATGACCCTCCACCAACGTTAGGAGTGCAACTTCCACTTTTGTCCCCTACGCTCCAGAATACGCAACAGTGAACGCACCCGGGCGTGTCTCTCAACAACTTTTACATCATATTAACCTAGGGATACCTAACATCATCTATCAGGTATCACAACAACTTGCTAACATTGTTAAACTCATGGTTCACAATGATGTTCAACAAGTCGAAGTGTTAGAGGCCAAATGAGCCAACTTTGATGAGCATTATGTCACCTCCCCAATCCAAGGGAACCATCATCAGGAAGGCATTATAACTCAAAGTTATCCGATTATTGCAATGATAGAACCTTCACAGGTGCAACCGAGTTCTATGTAACAAATATCTTATATTTCTTCTAATTATTAGCCTAGTACTTTTTCCAAAGCTAAAGGAAACAAATGGTGAGTGATACATATAGTCACTCTAACCTTCAATATAGGAATATATGTATGGTAAGAAGCTCACCTAAGGCAGTAAGCCAAATGTGTATGTCCCAAGTTTTGCCTTTTGGCAATACTTTGTAGGAAAACAATGTGTCATACGTTGCAGAACAAGTGTTTGGCCTAGTAAAATAATTCTTAAGTCTTATGGAGTATCTAACACAACAACCATTGGGATATTGTCCATTTGTATCGACTAACCCCACAATCTACCTAACACGCCCTTATGTACCAAAAATCAAATGAATGGGTTCGGTTGTTGTACCACAATCAACTATTGGTTATGATGGTGAACTTACATTGATTACAAATCCATTTACCAACACAATAAACTAGTGGTCTCAAGAACTCCTATGAGAAGTGCTATTGCAATGAACCAGGAGCAGCAATGGGGTAATCCCCCACATCAAGTTCAATTTCAACAAGGTTTTCAAAACCCTCCAGATAACATGCGGCATCATCCAACTGCATCTGAGGCTAGACCTATTGGAAAATAGTTGTTGAATCTCAACCTCATAATCGATATTTTCAAGAGGTATTTTAGGGTTCATCCGAAACCTATGGATAGGCCTATCTATAGGAAGCCTTATTTTGAGTGGTTGGACAAATTGGTGCCTCTACCTAGAGGTTACAAGACTCCTTACTTTGCCACTTTTTTGTGAAACATGGCTTCGAGGGTAGTGCGCATTGAGCAATTCATTTAGGAGAAAAAGAAAAAATGTGATCATCGAGAAAGAGGCTCGCACCTAGTCTCCATCATAGATATAGAGGAGTCTAAAAATGATAATATAACTTTTTCATAAGTCAAATAATTGCGTAGCTAGACATATGCTAATGACGTGGAATTTTAACTATTATTGACACTTAGAAATTACTTTAATATCATCATTAGTAATTATAATTAAAATATTATAAAAATAATTTTTGAATTTCTCTCTTTGTTCCTTTCTCTTCCAACGATTATCTTCACACCCAGAACCGTTATATTCAAATTAAAACTGAAAAGGTCATATTTCACCGACAAAATTTCTTTTTTTCTAGCGTTTTGTATTTCACAGTAGGTGTATTACTAGTTGTCATCGTCTAAATAGATAACAAGTCGTGTCAATGAGACTCTTCAGTCCTAACTATTTCAGTTAACTTAAGTCTCAATCCCTCGAGTCCAACCACTAAGCCCCATATCAACCCCTATAATTATGGTCCTCTGTTAATAATGAGGCTTTGTGGGAGAGAGAGCGAGAGAAAGGTCAGGAAAGGAGAGAAATCGAGAGAGATTCATTGTAGATTTCACAATGTGTGTTTGAGAGAGAGAGTATAAAGTATGAAGATGGAAGGAAGAAACAATTTTTTTCGAAATTTAAGACACTCCTTGAAATCAAATTTGGGGAATTTTTAGGGGTCTTTTAGAATGAATTTAAGATTAATTAGGGTTTATTTTTATATTGGTGATTTTTGTCCCTTTTTCTCTTCAGGATTGATTGATGAAGATGATATGATTTTTTATGGGTTTTCTTAATCTTTTTTAAAAAAAAGTATTTTTGAAAAAAAAAATTAACTAAAAAATTGATGTGGCTTGACACATCAACATTTTAGAAAATAAATAAACAAAAGATCTAGTTTTGGACATTTTAAAATAAATCATCAATTTGGCATAAAAAAATGTAAAAGATCAAATTGTTACAACTAAATAAGATAAAAGACGAAAAATGTAATTTGAAAAGAAAAAGAAATCAATTTGTTTTTCCTCTTTAATAATTAAGGGTTAAATGTACTTTTTCTCCTTATATTTAATGTTAGTTTCACTTTTCACCCTCTTTATTGAATTAAACATTTTCTTCCCTAATTTTATTGTAATTTTATTGTTTTCCCTTTAACTAAATTTTTCTATTAAGGAAAAAAGAAAACGTTTAAATACTATTTGTCATAAATAAAAAGACAATTTTATCCACAAGCCATAGGATCTACACTATTTCCTTTCAATTCATCTTTATCTACCTAGTACTATTCTATTATTTATTATGGCGAAATAGATTTACAAAAACAAAAAAACTCATTAACACAAAATAAATATCTATTTTTTTGTCTTCGCTTAGATTACAACCTTTCGAAAGTTATTTTCTCTACAATTAATGAAACCAAAAAGGAGATGGTTATCTAGACTTTAAATGGAGAACATTGTTGTTTGTGTAAATTTTGTTGAACACCAAATAACCACATGCACATACAGTTGTATACACATCAATCCATAATCTCTTTTTCGGTTATTTGTCCTTCCAGTAGACATATATTGGATGACTTTGACAATCTCGTTATGTCAAATTTATGGGATGACTTTATTAACTTTTGTTGTAAACTTTAATAGAAGAATCACACTAAAGGAAACATTAAAATAGTTAGTATTTAATTAGTAAGGAAAATGCTTAATTTAATAAATGAGGGTGGAAAATGTAACTAATTTAAAAGATTAGGGAAACTATTAAATGGTTAGTTAAATGAATACATACAAGGTTATTGATGTAATGTGAATAAAATTTCATTCATCTTTTCTGGTGCTTCCAATTTTATACTTTTTTTTGGGAGTAAACTAACAAACTAGTATGATGCCGTTGTCTCGTGCGATGTGGAATTAATTATGAGACTAATGTAATATTTATATTTCTTTGTAGAAATTAAATTTGAAATTTGGGAACAATCGTATTTTAAAATATATATGTATATTTTACCTTGATGAGACTCTTGAAGAGAATTATTGTTATGAAAAGAAGAAGAAATATAAGTTAATCAAAATGATTTTTTTAATAAAACCACATTACTTTGTAAAAAGAAAGCATTTAAAATATCCCACCATACAAAATATTTTTTAACAAAGAAAATTTATACAAAAAGTTGAAAAATGAAAGAAAAAAACATTGTAAAATAGGTGTATAAATGGAAAAAGTACAGTGCACTAAATGGAAGTGTTAGATAATAGTCTCTGGGTTTAAGCTATTGGGTTCTTTATTTTATGGATTACTATATATACTAAATGTAAACTTTGTATTCGTAATTTTATTTTGATCATTCTTATTGAAACCCTAGCCTCTTCTCTTATTTTCTCTTCTCATATGAGTATCTATTGTTAACTTGGTATCAAAGACAATGTCTCGATTTTGGTAGTTACTGTAAAGTGGTCAACAACTTTTGAATCGAACTACTCGATTGATAATTTCATCTGATTCAGTTGACCTAGTTATGTTTGTTATCTTTCTTTTGGTGAGTGCAGTTTCTCCCTCTAGTGTGATTATGTTCGTTTTTGGTGATTTGTTATGTTTATTGAAAGGTCCTTTGATTCTATTATTTGTCTTCCACTGATATGTTATTTCTTATTTTATTACTTTGATTGTTTGCCATGGTTAGTAATAAATATGATTCTTTTCAATCTATTAGTGTTCAAATAAAGACAAAAATATTTTAATTGGAGCTATGTAGTGAGAAAAAAAATTGAAAAGAAAGAGAATGTGGAGTTATATTGATGAAACCTCTATAACACCCACAAACAAGAAAAATGTAGCAACATATTAGAAAGATTTGAAATTATAAGATGTTAATAATTTGAAAAAATCTTACTTCAATTAATAATTATAGTATCAAACTTACAAGGACTTTTTACATCATTTAAAACACTTGTATGTTCAGTCTAACTGTGCGAAACAATATTTGTTGTAGATTAAAATTTGTGATCTTAAGTAGAATAATATGTCCATTCATAAAAAAAATTCTACCATGACTAATTTGTGGGATCAATTGGATATTTTTGAATTGGCTGAATTGAAAGTCTTCAAAGTGTACACTAATTACAGAAAAGAGAAACATTTGCTTTAGTTTCTTATGGCTCTCTAAGATGAATTTAAAGAGCATTGTGGAACCATTTTACATCGCCCTTTTCTTCCCAGTGTTGATTCTATTGTAAATAGGTTACTCCAAAAACAAAAACCGACTCAAGTGTTAGCCTCAATCGCAATCAAAAAGGAATGTGATTCGGTTGCCCCTTCTAAAAATGGAAAACCTCAAGAGAGGTTGGTTTTGGTATTGTGGAATGTGCTTCAGTTGCCCCTTCTACTGTTGAAGTCACAGAGAAGGAAATTTAAAGCTCCATCATCAAATGTTGTTGCTCAACCATCTATTGGTTCTAGTATTACTTTTGTATATCTATCTGAGACTACTTTATAAATATCTAATCTTGTTCAAAAGTTTCTTGCCACATGCCATATTTGCTTCCTTTGTTAAAGGCTTGATTCCCTCTTGTTCGAAGGTATATTTTATTCCATATGGTTTCTTGATTTTGGTGTATCACACCATATAACATTTGATCATAAGTCTTTTGTGTCCTTAAATCATTCATCATCCATGTCGGCCATGACTACCGGTGCCACTCATATGTCACTAGTAGACGCTAGGTATGTATCCATAACTAACATGTTTGTTTTTTATGTTTGTTATATTCACGACCTCGCCTTGATTCTTACTTTAGTTGGTCAATAGGTTATTTTTTCTCTCCATTTCTTATCATGTGCAACATGCATATTCCGAAGGGACTTTATATTTTGGATACATTGAGAGTCCAATAAACTGCGACCTCAAATTCTACTTTCACATCATATTTACCATATTTTCATTTGAATTCATCTTCTACTAAGTATTTATATATGGAACTCATGCATTGGTCATATTTTGAATCTAGATTAAAGTATTTAGCTTCTACTAGAGTTTTAGGAAAATTGCAAACTAATAATATTTCATAATGTAGTGGTTGCAAACTTACAAACTTTTATGCTTTAAATTTTAATAAAAGTGTTTCTATTTCTAATGCCCCTTTGATTTAACTCATTCTCATGTGCGAAGTTCAATGTTTGTTCTTACCGAAGGTGAATCTAGATGTTATGTCTCAATTATTGATGATTATACTCGTATTGTTGGATTTATCTTTAAAAAAAACATTCTGAATATTTTGGCATCTATCATATGTTTCGTGTTATAGTTAAAACTAAACATAATGTTATTATATTGTGTTTTTATTGTAATCTAAGAGGTGAGTATACTTCTAATATATTGTATGAGTTGCTTACTTATGTTGGTACTATTCACCATACTTCGATACTAATACTTCTAAGAAAACGGTGTTGATTAAAGAATGAATTTTCATATTGTTGAAACTACTCATTTTGTTATCTACTTTAGTTCCATTTGAGTTTTGGGATGAAGAAATTCAAACCGTTGTCCATGCTATTAATATAATCCCATCATCTATCACCTCAGGTTTTTTCTCCCTTTGAAACTTTGTTTGGATGTGCTCTTGAGTATTCATATTTAAAGGTATTTGGTTCTACTTATTTTGTCCTTCGTCCACAAGTAGAGTATAGTCAATTGTCTCCTCGCGTCTTTTTCGTGTCTTGTTGTGTTACTTATAAATATTAATTTCTAAATAAAATACAACAATTATTTTATTAATTAATATTAAACCAAAGAAAATCGTAAGTTTTTTGTAATAAAAATATTGTGTGTAGGGACGAAAGAGTGAGGGAAAGAAAGGGAGATAAAGAGAGTGTTTCTTTGTCCTCTCTTGATTGCATTCAAAAAACAATCAAATACCTATTAAATTTGTAACGTCCCGTTCAAAAATGAAATAAAGAATGTAAGAAAAAGAAAGAGAAAAGGGTGCATGATGTCAAGAATAAGAAAATGTTCATTCTCTCATCTCTTAAGTGAAGTTAAGACTAGGACATCAAGAACATCATTAAACTAAGACAACACAATCAAGAGCATAAAAACCTCTTCTTGAGCTTTTTGGGCATGAACATACAAATGATCGACCAAGACACTTTTTTTACTAAATAGATGGACCAAAAACATCTTTATACAAAAACGGTCATGCACATGAGTTGGGTCTTGCTAATTCTACTATTTCCTATTCCAAATTATTCTTTGGCCCAAAGTAAAACAACAAACAATATATTCACACACACACACATCCAAATAAAAATGACTCTTACTTTTGTTTCTTTTTATTAGTCATTTTGAAAGTTTAAAGTTAAATTAAGTATTATTTCTTCAAAATTGTGTCTAACAGTGAAAGAAAAAAAACAAACCTAATAGACACAAAACACACATCCAAATAAAAATGACTCTTACTTTTGTTTCTTTTTATTAGTCATTTTTAAAGTTTAAAGTTAAATTAATTATTATTTCTTCAAAATTGTGTCTAACAATGAAAGAAAAAAAAAAAAAAAAAAAAAAAAAAAAAAAAAAAAAAAACAAACCTAATAGTCGCCTCTCCTCATTCTCTCTTTTTTTGTTTCTTTTTTCTTCATCTAAGAAGAGTGGTATTGACTCTCGTATTCTTGACAGGTCTGAGCTTACTCATATTAGCCCTAATGTTGAGAAGGTTGACTCTACTCTTGATCCAAATAAAAATGACTTTTACTTTTGTTTCTTTTTATTACTCATTTATAAAGTTTAAAGTTAAATTAATTATTATTTCTTCAAAATTGTGTCTAACAATGAAAGAAAAAAACAAACCTAATAGTAACCTCTCTTCATTCTCTCTTGTTTTGTTTCTTTTTTCTTCATATAAGAAGATTGGTTTAGGATCAATTTTTTGTCCAAAATCTCTCATCTAAATTATTTTTCTGATTCTCTTTTATCAAAATAAGTGATTTTCACATATTTAGATTTTGTCGTCATAGTGCGACGTTGTCTTAACCATATTTGTAAACTTTTTGCCATTTTATACTATTAACATGGATGTTGTGAGTATGTTTGCTTATTCATCCTTTTCGTTTTTAGCAACTATGAATTGTATTTTTGATTGATGTAATTTTCACGGATTTGAATGAATGAATATCGTATTTTTAGTCAAAAAAATTGTCTCTATCTATTTGTTAGAACCAAGTTGGTTTCAAGAACAACGATCCTTAATTATTTTGATGATAACATAACTTATTTTGTTGGAACAATTATTATGCTAATAATTTATTTAAGTGTGCAGAATCTTGTTACAAGAATTAAACGTTTTTACGCTACATCCTCTCATGAATAGACATGCTAAACAAAGCAGTTACAACAATAATCTATTACATTTGTTGAAGTGTAACTCAATGCACCTCTGTTGAATCTTCTTAGACAAGTTCATTTTGATGATTTTACATTTGATAATCTCGGCATCGAGCTTGACCTCTCATAAACTCAACACTCTAATTAAAGTCAACACTCTGATAAAGTCAACTATATGATTAAAGTCAACACTCTTATTAGTACTATAAGCTCCATCAAGCTCTACTCATTATAGAAGACTTATCATCTGACTAAAGAAGCGCATAACATCCTCTAACAATGTCATCTTCTGATCATCCTTCCTGTTTTGACAAGATATGTTGAATCAATCATGAAAATAGATTTGGACAAGCGTTTAATATTGATTCATAATCTATAAATATTTGATATGATCTATTAATTCACATGCTGATTTGATGCAATCACAACAACAATCAGAAACCCTAATGAACTATTCAATACTCTATAAAAGGATTCGTGATTGTCACAAAAAAGAAGAACAACGACGAAAAATAAAGAGAATCACTTCTATGATTATAAACATTTCAAAATCTCTTGTATTAGCTCTATGGGTTGAGATACCTAAGAAATCTTCTAAAAGCAAAAATCTTTGTAAACATTGTTATGTAAGAATTAGTTCCAAACCCAATTTAAACACTTTGTAACTTGACTTAGTAGCAGTTTCTATGTTCAACAACATGATTGTACTAAGCTAGAAGTTTGAGAAATCTTGAAAACAATCAATTGACCATAAGGTGTTCAGTGAACATGTAGTTCCATTGGTGAATAGTGAATTAAATTATTATGTGTGAAAGGACTAAACGTAGCTACCGTGTTGGTGATGAACCATGATAAATTGACTTGTATTTCTTCCCTTATCTCTTTATTTATTGTTTTACTCATTCATGTTTTCAATGTCATAGTTTTAGGATTAAGTTTTTGAAACAAAATACAATTGTTTTACTCTTTACTTAAAATGACGACTAAAAAGAAACATAGATAGTTCTTAAGTCCTACTTCAACAGAAAAATGTCGATATTGTTATGATGAACATCATGTTCTAAATTATAACTCAGAACTCTACAATTGTATGTGTAAATTTTTGATATATTTATTATCTCGTCTATTGACAAAAAAAATGTATTACAATAAATTTTGTATATAAAACTATTACATATGTATCTCCTTCATCCTTAAATATAAGATCCCATTGACTAAAGTATTTGAATTATAAATAAAAAATTATTACTATTAAATTTATTAACTATTAGTAGTAATTTTATAAATTTAATCTTTATATTACATCTATACTCAATGATAAATAAAAGTAAAATTAGTTAAATTTTGATTATATTTTAATTCTTCAATTGTAGCTATTTTGTTGTTGTTGCTAATATTTAATATAAAGGGACAAATAAAATCTTAAAAATGTTACCAACGTGATGTCGAAAGATAGTATAACTTCGTAAAGAAAAAACTTGATACCCAACTATCAACTGCAGGATTAATGACATAACGTACCTAAGTCGTGGAATACTTTAAGCCATTTATTAATTGAGATTCAAATATCAAAGGAATACCTCCTCAATCTTAAAATATAAATAATTATTAATTAAAAAAATTAATATATATAAACGATAAATTTTATTATTTTAACAGTCAAATTTCATATTTTAATTTCAAATTTTTATAAAATTTTAAAAATATATAATATTTTATTAAATAATTTTAAATGAACGTATGATAAGATTTAAAAAATATAAATAAATAATGATTATTAGATTATATAATAGTATTTTATGTTTATACAAAAGTTTGTATATTTTGTCATTAATAAACGGTTGAATTAGTCAAAATTATCAATGATTTATTATTAGAGTCAATGAACTCTATATAGTTAATATTATTAAATTAAACATTTTTGTTTACATGTAAACTCAAAAATAAAAAATCTTTAATCTTTATTTTAACTATTTTAAATATTACAATATAAATAATTGTGATAAATTAATAGATGTAATATATTTACAATAAACGTTAAAGTCAATTGTTTATACCACATACATGGGAGTAGAGGATAAAAACCAAAGTAGTAGAAAGGATTCTGTTGTTATTATAATGGAAGTTTGATTGGATTCATCGGAGTAGGTGGGGCCGTTGGGGTTGGAGAAGCCGTAAGGAAGTGTAAGTGGGTTGGTGAAATGCTTCTACCCTTCGAGGGATTTTCTTAACTATAATTAAAAATATATATTTTTTATGTTTATTAAAGATGATAGTTAAAAATATTTAAATATTTAAATTATCTAAAATATAAATACAGTAATAAGCTTACTTTTAATTACTTTAAACATCTCTCAAAATAATAAAAATTAATATAAAATATTTTTAGAACAATATATTTCATAAGATAAGATCAATTAATTGATTTTTTTTACTCTTTATACCTATAAATAGATGATTTTTTTGGTTATAATTAAGGAAGAGGGGTTACTGGATATTGAATTGAAAAAACGGGAATATTGGATAATATTGGCCAATTCAATTCAATACAAACCTTGGCCAATTCAATTCAATACAAACCTTGGCCAAGGACACACTCCCACACCTTGTTGCATTGCACGTGTGTTAACTTGGAACTGCAAGTTGCTTTGCTTTTTCCACGTTGAATTTGATTTTGACTTCTTTCTAATATTTTATTTTAGGGGTTGGTGGTGTATATATTGTCTTTCTCATGATGATGGTGTAATAAATGATACCGAAAATTAACGAAAGGAAGGTGTACCTATATACAGGATTTTTTTTTAAAAAAAATATCTTCATTCGCACATGCGACTATGTAATAAAATTCTTTTTTTTTTTTAATGTTTTTAGAGGTTGTAAGGAGGTCATCATGTACTATGAATTTGAAATGAGTATATTGGAAAAATTAAAAAGAATTTGAATTCAAATTCATTAAAATTCAGATGATGTACTCATTCTTCATACTAAATATACATGGGAGCTACTTAAAAAATTTAAAATTGATTAAATGTAAGCATTTGCCTACACCTATACATCCAACTTGTTTTCTTGATAAGGATGATTCAAGTAAAAAGGTAGATCAGAAGATATACAGAAAAATAATTGGTTATCTCATCTACTTAATTGTCTCTAAACCTGATATTTTGTTTAGTGTGTGTATGCCAAATTTTCGTCTGACCATAAAGAATATCAAGTTGGTTTGAAGAATTATGACTCTTATTTATTTTGATGATAACAAAATTATTTTGTGGGAACAATTTAAAGCATTAATGTTCTATTTCAGTGTGCAACTCCCAAGTTAGGTTTATTTTGAAATGAATTTATGTTGAATCCTCTTATGTTTGGATTAAGTTAAAGGAACACTAGCACTCCGCTTTTATTTTCATTTTTTGAGTCTAATGAAGGCACTTTGGAACGCGTCTCGTGTGATTCTGTTAATACAATTATACAAGCAATGCTCTATCTAGTCTCGCTCTGATGACTAAAACAAGCATATGATCGTCTGTCTCTGATAATCACATCAAGCATGGTATTGAGGTAGACATAGTAAAAATTAGGTAATAGAGAAAATGTCACCTCCTACCTCTCTAAAAGAAGTGAGAAATTTCTTGGGGCATGTAGGATTTTACCGCTGATTCATTAAAGATTTTTCTAAAATTTATGAGCCTTTAACCAGTCTGCATCCTAAAGGATGCCACTTTTATCTTTGATGAATTTTGTCTTGATTCATTTTGCAGCTTAAAAGAATCATTGATATATACTCTGATTATAAAGCCACCTGATTGGAGTCTTACATTTGAAATCATGTGCGATGCTGTCGATTTTATTGTAGGTGTAGTGTTGGGCAGAGAAAAGACAAGAAAGTCCATGTTATCTATTATGCCAACATGACTTTGGATGAAGCTCAATTTAACTATGCCACAACCAAGAAAGAGTTATTGGCAGTAGTGTTTCCCATTGACAAATTTCATTCCTACTTGGTGGGGTGGAAGATAATTGTCTACACATACCATACATCCATCAAATATATCTTAAGAAAGAAAGATGTTAAGCCGATATTGATCCAATAGGTACTACTTCTCCAAGATTTTGATCTAGAAGTTTGAGACACTGAGGGATTTAAAAATGTGGTGGCCGATCATCTCTCAAGGCTACATGAAAAAGAAAATGAAAATGAGTTACCCCTGGATGACTCATTTCCTGATGATCAATTGTTTGCTCTTGCATAAATAGAAGCACCATGGTATGCTAATTTTGTGAACTACAAAGCAGCTAGACTACTACCCCCATATTTGAACTATCAACAGAAGAAGAAGTTTTTCTCGGATTTAAACAATATTATTAAGAGATGGGCAAATGGTGTTTTCAGAAGATGTATCCTAGAAAAAGAAATGGAAAACATCACATTTCATTGTCATTCTTCCGCTTACGGTGGAGATACACTCTTCAAGCAGACTTCTAGTGGCCTACACTCTTCAAAGACATGTGTTGTTTGTGCTTCAATATGATCAATGTGAGCGTACCAAAAACATATCAAAAAGAAATGAAATGCCTTTGAACAATATCCTGAAAGTTGAAATCTTTGATGTTTGGGGAGTTGATTTCATGGGCCCATTCCCCTCGTCGCTTGGAAATCAATACATCCATATAGCGGTGGATTACGTGTCTAAATGGATTGAAGTTGTGGCTTCCCCAAAAAATAATGTTAAGGTAGTGATTAAGCTATTTAAAAATGCAATCTTTATGAGGTTTGGTGTCCTAAAAGTGGTGATTAGTGATGGCAGCTGCCATTTCATAGCTATACAGTTTAAAGGCTTGCTAACAAAGTATGGAGTGAAGCACATAATTGCCACAACATATCACCCTCAAACTAGTGGATAAGTAAAAGTTTCTAATAGAGAGATCAAGAGCATTCTCGAGAAAATTGTCTTTGTATCAAGGAAGGATTGGTCCATGAAGCTAGATGATGAGTTTTGGGCCTACCTTACAACATACAAGATTCCCATTTTTATGACTTACAAATTGATTTTTGGAAAATCTTGTCACCTCGCAATTGAGCTCGAACTCTAACGATGAATCTGTTGATGAAGAAATTGAGATATCCTTAGCAACAAAGGTATAACACCAATCGTGGTACCTTGCCAATGGATGCTTACGATACATGACAGGAGAAAAGTCTATGTTCCAAGACTTGAACCTCAAAAATGGAGGATTCATAGGTTTTGGAGGTGATTAGAATGGTAAGATCATTGGGTACGGAACAATAGGTAATCGTTTTATTCCCTATATTAAAAATGTTTTACATGTAAAAGGACTAATGCATAACCTACTGAGCATAAGTCAATTAAGTGATAGTGATTATGATGTTGTCTTCATTCAAAAGTCATGTAAGGCAATAAGTCAAACAGGTGTATCCTTACTATTTATTGGCCAAAGGAAAAACAATATTTACAAAATAAATATAACTGACTTGAATAAACAAGAATTAAAGTTTCTTATGTTTGTAAGTGAGGAACAATTGGTTTGACACAAAAGGTTAGGACATGCCAATTTGAGGTTAATCTCAAAATTGAAAATACTTCATTTAGACAGAGGCTTGTAAAATCTTAAGTAAAAATCATATGTTCTTTGTGAGACATGTCAAAAAAGGAAATAAACAAAATCTTATTTTTCTTCTAAAAACACTGTCTTCACTTCCAGACCACTTGAACTCCTACATCGTGATTTATTTGGCCATGTAAAGACTACTTCTATTAGTGGTAAAAGGTATGGACACGTTATTTTTTATGACTATTCCAAATGGACATAGCTAAAGTTTCTAAAACACAAGAACGAATCGCATAAGGTTTTCGCTACCTTCAACAAAAAAGTGCAAAATGAAAAAGGCTTTTGCATAGCAACGACTCGTAGTGATCATAGGGGTGATTTGAAAATAAACATTTTGAAAACTTATGTGAAGAAAATGAAATTTTACATAATTTTTCTTCTCTTAGAACACCTTAGAAGTATGGTGTTGTAGAAAGGAAAAACAGATCTTGTCACACCCATTTTTTTAACAACATGAGTGCAATTTTTTATTTTTAAAACTCAATAAAATAATACGTCGTAACACAAAACAATATAATAGTCATAAATAATTACATCATACATGCAAACAGACAAATATAGTTTTTGAGATGGTCATCCAAAGTATTCAACTAGAAAATACACTAGGGCTATGAGATCTATCACACATCGCTCACAACCCTGGAGTATTCTTGGCAAACACCTACGCAGAAGTGCAACTCCAAGAATGATATCCCCCATGGTCATGTACAAAAATGGAACATGGACCGCCAACAAAAGTCAAATGTTAACAAAAGTCATCCTAAAACCAAATAAGTACAACCACCAAACAAGAGGCACTAAAGCCCTATACAACAACAAAAAAACCTAATATGATCATCAACTAACAACTACAGTAACAAAAGTGACCTCCACACACAAGTCTTCTCTAACATAATATTTCTCCTCGATGTAACCTCATCCTCCTCCTCATCTATAGAGGGATAAATCTCCCCAGGGGTCAGGTCCACCCACAAGATAGTGGCTTTGGTGATGGTGGAATCTTAATACAACACTCTACCTTGGAGGTAGTCGGTAGAGGATCATTTATCAAAAACTGAAGCTTTGACTCGACCCAAGGTGAAACCAGCCAAGGTACTGGTGGTCCATCAATGAAGCCCTAATCCCCGACCAGCCTAGAAGGTCCTGCAATATCCTCTTCTGTCGGCATCAGCCTTTTACCCTTCTTTGTCTTATATTTAGTTGAAGCATCCTCTACATCAGCCTAGAAGGTACAATGTAGTTCATTTAAGGAGTTATTTAAGATATTTTGTTAATTTTACTTCTTTCATTTAATGAAATGTTTATGTTCTTATTTCCTTGATTAAGCAGAGATTTTCGGAGTTTTGCATTGTTACTTTGTTTTAATGCAGTGCTGAATTTTGGTGAGAAATCAACATTACCTATGTGGAGTATTTCAGCCATATATGAAGTTGAAGAAGTCCAATTGGAGTCAAACTACGTGCAAATGAAAGCTACGGTCCATAGCTACAACGTTTATGAAGACACCAGAACTAAACTCAGACTCGAAATAGGAGAAAAATGCAGTATACGTCAGACAACAGATGTAGTGCGCCTGAAGGGCAAAGACCTACGTCTGGGGCGCATTTCGACCTTCTTGAATCTATCCACTTGGGCCTGAGGCGCGTGGCACACAACTGAATATTTAAAAACATGTTTTTTTCACTTTTTAGGGACCTTGTTGACTATTGAGAAGTTGAGAGACTTGTGCCCTAACATAGAAACTCAAAGACGGTCGTTTCTAACACCATTGGAGCAGTTTTATCAAGAATCATTCATGAATTTTTCTTGTAATTCATCTTTAATCTCTATTTATTCTATCTATGTCATGAGTAACTAAACCCTATTTGTTATGGATGAGTGTAACAAGATGAAGCCTTATTTTTCTGATTTGATTTCTTGTTATATGAATGAGTTTATTGAATTATTTTTCTCATCTATGTGCTTAATTTTATTATAAATGCCATTTTTCTTATTATAAAGGATCAATTTTATTACTGTTGTTAATTTTAAATATTATTTCAATTAATTCGGAAACTTTTTGTTCAATTTTAGTAATTAAATATAATTCGATAGTAAAACGCAATCCTTGAGTTCGACACTGGGTATTACTGTTTTAATTATTACTTGTAAATATTTAGTATACTTGCTGAAACGCTATCAAGTTTTTGGCCCCGTTTTGGGGATTACCATATCACTATTGAATTTAATTTATTTACTTAATTGAAATTTTTTGCTCTATAATAAAATTTTTGCTTTTATTTTATTTTTAATTTTGAAAAAAAAAAACTGTTTTTCTTTTATTTTCTATTTTTATTTGTTGAGCTTGCTAATGTGATGTGCTAGTGGTTTGTCTCTTCTTTGTTTGAAAAAACTATTCGCTATAGAGCATGGAAGATTATAATGATGATATTCTACTATAATTATATAAAGAGTGTGATACTTGTCTTATATCTGGTATGTCTCGCATGATTGAGGGACAAATCTTGAGAGATACATTTTTAAAATATCACCCTTAGATCCCTCAAACACAACTTCTTAGGTGTGACTTTTGCAGAGAAGGACATAGGAATGGAACTTGTTTTGATAACTTTGTCGAACTAATGGAATATGAAGATTATTTGGTCAAAGATGTAGAAAACGACGTGTGTTATATTAAAAAGATCAATTGGGAACAAATTCTACTTCCTTAAATTCTAACCAAAGAATCAGATGACAAAGACTTTCACATTACAGATGTTTTGGTTGAACTCATGAAGAATAACATGGTTTCAATTGAAAGATTTGAAAGTCAATGTGATAGGTTATTTTAACAAGTGGTTAAGTTTGAGAAGATGGAGGAGAAGTTGAAGATTGAAGATAATTTCATTGTTGTGATAGAAGAAGATATGCAAGAGGAAAAGATGAACAAGGAAAAGAAAAAAAATAGATTGATAAAGTTCGAGATTCAATCTATGCCTTGTTCATCAATGTCCAATTGAGATGAACATGGAAGCAACATCTTTTATTTCTCAAGTTCATGGAATTTCTACCAAACAAAAAGAAGAAGAAGGATGATATGTTCTTTCTGTCATATATGCCACCTTGACAATAGTTGAGGTGTCAAGCTAATGACTTTAAAGAAGCGCTTTGTAGGAGGCAACCCATAGGTAGAGATAACTTTTATTTTTGCAATCTTATTTTTGTTATTTGAATTTGTTTCTTTCTAATTGTGTTTAAACGTGCACTATGATGAAGAATTTTTAACAACTTGAAGCTAATCTTTAACTATTTGTTTCAGATTTTGAAATTTAAACTCTATTTCTTTGCTCATACCATTGCTCAATTCGATGAGTTACACTAATGCATGCATTGTTGATTACTTATTGGTTGTCGAACTCTTACTTGCCATTTAGAAGAAAAAAAACTAAATAAATTTTGTAGTGGCATGTTTGGCATCATTTAGATAGTTCATACTCTTTCTTACTATCCTAGCTGTGAGCTTTTGAGCCTAAACACTTTAACTCTTTGTTGTATGATTATCCAGACATGTGTTATCCATTCATAACTTGCACTAATTCTGACTTGCATCATTTGTAAGTTATGCATACACTGGGGCAATTTTGTTTGGCCGTTTGAGCCTTTCTAACAACCCTATGAAATTTTGATCATTTGCTAGCCCCTTTGAGTCTTGCCCTTTTATTTCAGTTACTAGCCACATTACAAGCCAAAAACCTGACTATAATTAAATCACCTTACTTGGAGTTAGGTAGAAAAAAAATTCATGTCTTGATAAAGTTCTAAGTTTGAGATTGCTCATAGGATAGCAACCTTTTAAGTTTGGGGGTGGTGATTCTCACAAAAAGAAAATAAATCAAAACAAAAAGAAAAAAAAAAGATGAAAAAAAAATGCAGTTTGTGTACTTTGATAAATAATATCTTCTTGGTTCTTTTGTCAATGTTTGAGAATCTCCACAATGAAAATGTGAAGAAAAATAAAAACTGGTAGAATAATTTTAAAATGTATGCCTAACTCCAAGTAGTAAATCCTACTATTCCAAAATGTCCTACCTTTACCAAAGTCTCATTACGACCCGAAAGTCCTCCAAAAGTGTATGTGTTTGCTGCATTGTGATTGCTGACTAGAATTTTTTCAAGCATATGGTAGTGTGATGCATGTTTTAGGATTTGAATGATAAATTCATAACCCTTATTAAACACCTGAGAGAAATTTTGGTGAGATTGTATGAAAAGAGAGAGTTGAACTTGATGAATGAATGCTAAAGTATACAAATTGTGTTATTTTTTTTAGCAACCATGAAGCATGATGAATGTTTTGTAGTAGCTGGAACTTTGAGAATTGAGTTTGATTTTATTTGAGAAATTGAGTTTAAGTTTGATCTTAATTGTACCAAATCTGAAATTTATTGTTGCTTATGGACAATCAATAGATTAAGTTTGGGGTTGTGATTACTCTTCATCATATGCATATTTTTCTTTGTTTTTAGTCTTATTTATCTTTTATTCATTAGTTAATTTAAGGGGTTACTTTATATATTTTGTTAATTTTATTTCTTTGATTTAATGAAATGTTTATGTTCTTATTTCCTTGATTAAGTAGATATTTTTTCGGAGGTTTGCATTGTTACTTTGTTTTAATGCAATGTTGAATTTTGGTGAGTAATCAACATTACTTATGTGGAGTATTGCAGCCATATCTGGAGTTGTAGATGTCTAATTGGAGTCAAACTAAGTGCAAATGAAATCTAAGATTGATAGTTACAACTGTTATAAAGACACCAGAACCCAACTCAGATTCGCAACAGGAGAAAAATGCAGTGTACATCATACATCAGATGATGTGTGCCTGAAGTTCAAAGACTTGTGCCTGAGGGGCATTTCGGCCTTCTTGAATATGTCCACTTGTGCATGAAGCACTAATTTCGCGCCAAGGGCACATGACATGCGGCTGAATATTTGAAAACATGTTTTTGTTTTTTTTTTCTTCACTTTTTAGGGATCTTTTTCACTATTGGGAATTTGAGAGACTTGTGCCCTAGCATAGAAACTCAAAGACATCCGTTTCTAACACCATTGGAGCAGTTTTATCAATAATCATTCATGATTTTTTCTTGTAATTCTTCTCTAATCTTTATTTTTTCTATCTTTGTCATGAGTAACTAAATCCTATTTGTTAGGGATGAGAGTAACAAGATGAAACCCTTATTTTTCTGATTTGATTTCTAGTTATATGAATGATTTTATTGAATTATTTTTCTCATCTTTGTGCTTAACGCTTTTTATTGCTTGATCAACATTAAAATGTTCTACGATTCGTATTTTGAAACAGGAGTGGACTTTACGAATGCTTGAGATGAGAAATTCATGAATTTGTAGTCTAGGGATAGATGCAGGTCATGAAACCAATTAAATTAGTTGCAAAGAAAATAGTTTAACAAGAGAATTCTTGTACGGTAAGGCTTAATTCTAATCTTAAATCCACTAAGGAATTAGTGGTTACTTTGAAATTAAAGGTTCTGTCACTAAGACATTAGGGCAAGAATAATAAAGAGAATTCGATAATAATGCAATAAAGGAATTCAATAACTAGGATCAAATTAGACACCAAGGTTGGATTTGAAGCGAAACTCCTCCGTGACATTTTTCTTATTATAAAGGATCAATTTTATTACTGTTGTTAATTTTAAATATTATTTCAACCAATTCAGGAACTTTTTGTCAATTTTAGTTATAAAATATAATTTGATAGTAAAACGCAATTCTTGTGTTCGACACTCGGTATTATCGTTTTAATTATTGCTTGCAAATGATCAATACACTTGCTGAAATGCTATCAATAGGGCATGTATATACATATATCATATCATAAAAAACATGATTCGTGTGCCGAGCACCCTACTGCAATGTTTATATGCTAGTACACATGATTACGACGTAAATCTTAAATGTACCACCTCTCACATTTCAGTACTAATTTTTGAGGTGCCATATATCACTAATCCTCATAATTTACCAGAGAACGATCTATCACAGACCTACAAGACTCAAAAATTCCCGTAAGGATAAGGTGAACCAATCAACTCATGTAACCACCCAATGGCCCATCACAGTCACCACTAACAATATGGGCCTATCATGATCACCACTAACTATGAAATACATGAACATACTCTAACTCTTTCACATTAATCCTTATGTAAATGCAGCTATTAAATTACCTCCCTTTTAATACTTATTAAACATAATAATTTTTAATACTTTTTTCACAGAATACACTCAAGACATATTCTCATCAATATATTCTTAATATGTAGCAACACATATTATCAGTTTTGAATGCATAATTACAATAACATTAACCATCACATATTCACACATATAAGGTCTCTATGTACAAACTAAAAAATTTGGAAGGAGCCATTATCTCGATTATAGCTTTCTCAACAATCCTCGCTACAACAGTCAAATACAACAAAAATCTCGCTCGTGGTAACACCTTCAATCAAATAGTGTTTGACTCAAACAAATTAATCGCTGACACTTTAACTACCTTACAATCTCGTTCTCACTCCTAATCCTCTTAGAGTATATTTAACCAAAATATTTTGAAACAAGTAAGGACTAATATTATTATCATTCACAATACACATTTTCAATTTATTTCTCATAATGAAACATATTTAACTTCAAATCTTTCATTTGATCACAACTCCAAACTTTTTAAAAATAAAATGTTTTTATAACTCTACATAAAGAAACCTTCACAACTCTAGCCTTCAAAACAATTTTTTTTCCAAACCGTTTCTCAAATAGGTCCACAAGATTTTCGATTATCAAATTGTCAAGTTTAACTCTTAAAATTAAATATTTTTTTAACTCTTGGTTTCCCTGAAAATTCACAATCATAAAACTATATGTTTTATCACTCAGTTAAATCATTATAAACAACGTAAATATTTCAAAGTTCTCTCTACCACTAACTTGGTGTCAACGGTCTCGATTCCTTTTCAAGACTTGAGGAGATAACTACATAAACATAGAGATTTGAAAAAAATTTGTTCACCACTAAAATTTATTCAACAACATCATAATCTCGAAATTGAACCTTTTTCACATACAAAACCTTTAAAACTAATTGATCTGTAATATTTATTTAAAACTAAATAAAAATAAATATTCTCCAATCCACACATACTCACACTCGACAATACAAATCTTTTAGGAAGAAAATCATTTTATCTTTCAAGTTCTATCACTCAACCATTTAGCACAAAAAGTTGAGCTAATAAAGTACTCTAAAATTCTTCTTTAAGCTCAGTCCAAGAGTAATTAAAATGCTCCAAACATATTAATTTTACTATCTAACTCTTTTCTCAAACTCATTAACTTAGTTAAAATTTGAACTTTTTCACAACTTTAACAACTCTAAATTTTCTTGTAAAGTTTCAACTTCAGTTCAACCTCATTTATTTGAAAACAACTCATTAGATAACTTAAACACATTCGAAAATCAATCAACGTTTTTTTAACATGAAATCTAAAAATTATCTAACAACAAAAGTATCATCATTATTCTTCATTAATACAAGAACATTTCAAAATAAAATCTTCTTTACTCACACACATAGGTCACATTTTTTTATCCAACAAATAGAGGATTTTTCTTTCATTCAAGTACCTCATACTACATCAAATTGAAGATCATGTGAAACCATGTGGAAACAAAGGAATAACATCATCTACACAACACACGCGGTTTAGAGAGGAAAATAGGGGGTTTTGCCCATTTCATTTTTCCCCTACAACAAGAACACAATACAAATACATTGTAAAAGAACTAAAACCCCCCACTATTTTCCCTAACACAAGTATGCCCACGATATTGCAAGAATCGGAAG